>NW_025899874.1:0-58586 GCF_022539505.1 Lolium rigidum
CATGGCCATGCCGGCCATGTCGAGCCACCCCTCTCCCCCTCACTCTCCAACCTTGGCCCTGGTGTCCAACATCGCCGGCACGCCTCTACCCCCGCCTAGCACTCACCGCCGCCCGTAGACGCCGTGGAGTCGCCGGACGGCGGCGCCCGAAGCGCGCCCGTACCGCCGCATGCCGCTCACGCCGCGCCGGCACACGCCCCGGCCACCTCACGCCCGGCACCCTCGCGCACGCCACAGGACCACCTAGGCCGGCGGTTGGAGCATCGCCGCGTCGCCACGCGGCCTCCCGGACATGACCTCGACCACGACTCCGTGCCCGCCGGGCCGCCGGGCGAAGGAAACCCCGCCGCGGGCGCGGCGCGACGGGCGCCGAGGCGTCGCGACCAACCCAGCCACCCGCCGGCCCAGCCGTCGCCGCCAATAGCATCGCCAGGAGCCGTAGAACACTGCCACCACCTCGCCTAGCTCGACCAGCCGCCGGAGACGCCGCGCCATGGTCGACGTCTTCACGGCCCCGCGGCACCCTCGCGTCCCTATAAAGGAGACCTCCCTCGTCAATCCAAGCACACCATCGCCTTCCCCTCTCCTCACTCGACCACGGAGGCCACCTCCACCGTCGACATTAGCCCACCGAGCGCCGCCCAATCGGGCTACTCCACCGCCCGTGACACGCCGCGCGAAAGCTCGCCGGCCCGGTTGGAGCCGCCCGTGACGAGCCGCGGCCACCGTGGGCTCCGCCGTCGTCGACATCGTACACCACGCAGCACCGCCAACCACTTCGCGGCTGAGCCGCCAAGTTAGCTCTCCCACCCCCTAGGCGCGCCGGCGTGAACCTCCTCGTCAGCCAGGAGCCCGGGACGACGAACCGTAGCGCCGTTAGGACTAGCCTTTCTAATCTCGGCGCGCACGCGTCGCCCCGTACCGTTTAGCCGGGTTTTAAAGGCGGCCGACACGCGGACCCCTCCTCCGCCAGGCAGCCCGCAGCTGGCGCCCGGACCGTGGCTTGGGCCGCGTCCTTGGGCCTCGTTTAAACCATTTTCCTCTCGGCCCACGTTGGTTTCCCCGCCGGCCCTCGTTTAATTCAAATTTGATTTTTAAACATTTCCAAACATTTCCAACGTCGCACAAACTTTGAAATCTAATAGATTCAAATTGGCTCGTTCAAATCCAGTGAATTTTAAGCATGTTGAAAGCCACTGAAATTCTCTACAGCATGCCACTGGCCCCATGGTCAGATTCTTTGTAGAATAATTATGATAAAAATAACAAGACAGGGACTTTTCCCTATTCAAATAATTCTTAAAAATCAACCAAAATAGATATTAAGTTAATTCCAACTCTAATAGCTCACTTTTGACTTACACTAATTGTTTCTGCAAGAAAAATGGTGTGGTCACTTTGCATGATCATGCCATAGTTAATGGAAGGGATAATTCTGACTAGTTCGAACTAGTTGATATATTCGTCCAAAACTATTAAAGTAAATTTCGTTGTGTAAGGCTTATACTTCGTTTAAACTTGTCTCACATGCATTCATGGGATGTTTGTACTCGGGTCCAAACTCTTATATGAATGGCTTGAGATTTAAATCATGTGTAGTAGTATTTCTGTACTCAGTATGAGGTGACTCTACCTATTTAAACTACTCTTTCAACATCGATGATGAATGGTTGACCTAGGTCAATACCTATTCTTACGTATAATTGTTTGAGAAATTAAATTCTAAGAAGATTTCAATGAGAGGAATTTATTTTCAAGAACCCTAAGGAAACTATCATTTACATATAAAGCACAAAGAAGTGAATTCCTTTTAAACCCCACAACCCATGCACTCTAGTTAATTTTACTTGTGTGCATAGAGTAGTTTGTGTGATTATATGTGATGTGTATGGAATAGCCATTGAATTAGTGAGTAATTATACTCGTATTCAAATTTAGACGGTAGCACCGGGAGAGCACGCTCGAAGAAGAAGGATACTACCAAGAGGAGGAGGATATCAGCTTGAGAACTATCAAGGCAAGTCAATATTCTTGCAAAGTGCAAAGCCCCTTGGGCAAGGCACCATGTCTCTCTTATCTTTTCACATGAACCCATCCCAAGTTTTTACTTTACAAGTTTTTACTTGATTTCTAAAATGAGTTACTTTTATAGTTAACTTTGGTCAAAGTATGTTGGTTACTAGAGTAGTGAGTTAGTTCTCTCACAGTGTGCAGAAGCAAGATAGCACCCCTCATGGATTAGAGCTAGTGCTAAAGGAAAATTAAAACTTGACTACTCTAGATGGGAACAATGTGAATTTGAAACGAATTTGAAACCTTGGAATGATGATACTCCATTGAAGGATTTTTGAAGTGTGAATATGAACAAGAGAAGATGGTGATTTTTGATAAAACAATGATGTTGGTTTGAATGCGATACTCTTTCCAATTATCAAGTACCCCCACAATACCTGATTATGGTAGGGCTTAACTCGGAGGTTTATGGGTTCTAGTATGTACCTTCTAAACAAGCGTCATCGGGTTAAGCGAAAGCTGCCTCTACCACAAAAGAAACGATATGATATGATGCGAAATGAGGTGAACAACTGCCCAAGCTCCCCGTGCAGCTTCCCAAAGTCGACCGTTCTGCTCTCTTCACCGGGAGGCCAAGCTCATGGGGAGAGGTGCTCACTAGGATTCGTAAGTGAAAGGTTATGGTTGATGATCCGGGCACGGTGTTACGATTATTCGGGGAACCCGACGGATGAAATCAAATGTTGTGGCAATGGCGGTGCAACCTCTCGCAGTGTAAAACCTACACCGAATAGCCGCGTCCGCCTGCCACGACGGCTGGTGCGCGCGCGGCGCGCCCGATGTCATATTTTTGAAAATGATGTTGAAAGGTGATGGTGAAAATGACTCTAGGTGAACTGAATTGAAATCACCACTTGAAGGGTGGAAAATGACACCAATGTTCCCACTTGGAGTTAGTTAGCATTTCGAATAAGCTTTTTCTTCAAACTTTGTGAACTAAAAACTAGCTTTACGCAACAAACCGAGAGCTTAGCAAACCATACTAGAAATGTTCTGCACTTGCCCTTTTGGCTCGTAGCGTTGCGATGCACTAAAGCCACTCACGTGACTTTGTCTCTCGGCTAATTCAAATGGCCGTAGCGTGAGAGATGTTCAAGGAATGACACCGCAGGGCGCTTCACGTACCAACTCGAAGCGCCTTCCGGCGTCAAGCGTTGGCCTCTGTGGACCGAGAGTCAACTTGCATCTTTGCGCTTCAGCTGTGTTGAACTATGAACTTGTGTTTGTTCGATTGAGTCAGACAGATCAACTATTCGGGTCAATTTGGATCCTTGTGTGATCCAAGATTGTGAGACTTATGGTAATGTAATGAATGATGATCGTGATACTTAACTATTATGCCTCGCAACAACAATATTCCTGGGATTGCGATGTATGACATAATAGGCATCCGGGACTTAAAATCCGGTGTTGATGCTCTCTTTTGCTTCAACTACTGTTTCTTGCAAGTGCATCATTAAAACTGCTGAGCCCATCTTAATGGCTATAAAGAAAGCACTTCTTGGGAGATAACCCATGTGTTTATTTTACTACAGCAATTTTGTTTTATATTTGAGTCAATACTAGATTTGGATTACCGCGCAGAAACAGATTTCTTGCTGTCACGAATTTGGGTATGATTCTCTGTAGGTAACTCAGAAAAATCTGCCAATTTACGTGAGTGATCCTCAGATATGTACGCAACTTTCATTCAATTTGAGCATTTTCATCTGAGCAAGTCTGGTGCCTCTTTAAAATTCGTCTTTACGGACTGTTCTGTTTTGACAGATTATGCCTTTTATTTCGCATTGCCTCTTTTGCTGTGTTGGATGGATTTCTTTGTTCCATTAACTTCCATTAGCTTTGAGCAATATCCAGAAGTGTTAAGAATGATTGTGTCACCTCTGAACATGTGAATTTTTGATTATGCACTAACCCTCTAATGAGTTTGTTTTGAGTTTGGGGTGGAGGAAGTTTTCAAGGGTCAAGAGAGGAGGATGATATACTATGATCAAGAAGAGTGAAGAGTCTAAGCTTGGGGATGCCCCCGTGGTTCATCCCTGCATATTTTAAGAAGACTCAAGCATCTAAGCTTGCGGATGCCCAAGGCATCCCCTTCTTCATCGACAACTTATCAGGTCACTTCTCTTGAAACTATATTTTTATTCAGTCACATCTTATGTACTTAACTTGGAGCGTCTGTATGTTTTTGTTTTCGTTTTTGTTTGAATAAAATATGATCCATCATGCTTGTTTGGGAGAGAGACACGCTCCGCTGTTTCGTATGAACACATGTGTTCTTAGCTTTATCTTTAGGGATTTCTATTTTCGTGCCCTCGGGTCCTTAGTTGTACTCAGTTTTCCCCAGCTCCTTAGTTTTTCCTCAGTTTTCCCCAACTTCTTGTCTATAACCCGCAGAAAGAGCTCGGACGGAAGGAATCCCGTTTAGTTGACGTTGGTTGGTGCTTGGCAAGTGGGGCCGCCGTTGGTGCCCCGCGGTGGACACGTCTCCACTTATCCGGATCATCGTGGGACCCACAACTTGTCCACGTGAGCGCGCCGGACCCACGGCTTACCCGGGTGACCGTTGCAAAATGGGAGCCCGAGCTAGCCCGCGCCGTGCCCGTGCCATTGCTTCCCCTTTCTTTCTCCGCGCCCCATTGTTCTTCTTCTCCGCCGGCGGCAGCCCCTTCTCCGGCACGCGGGTGATGTCTAGTTTCTCTTCGACCTCCCGTTCTTCATGGCCGCGAGTATGGACCCGTGCCTTTGACAAGATGCCCTAATCGCCCACGCCAGGAGCCTCGAAGCGGTCGATGCGTAAGACGGACGAGAACGGCAACCGTGGACGTGAGTTCGTTGCATGCGAGAGCTTGCCATATAGAGAGGGGGATAAGGTTAGATCTCGCTCCAATTTCTCTGTTTTCTCTTGATTTTCTTGTTATTCCCTCGAATTTGGGATTTAGGGTTCACGTTGTTGTTTTCAGATCTTGAAGAAATGCAGGCATTTCGAGTGGATCGATGTGTACGTTCGGAGGCTTCGATTGCGAGGAATCAATTGGCGCTATTGGGGGCGCAATTTGGGAGGGGGGACTTGTCGTAGAGAATGCGGCGGAGAGAGGAGCCGTTCCGATTAGGGACCTTCCGATTATGCCTAATGCTCCCAATGCGAAGCTGGTGGAAGTGAAGGGAGAACCGAAGAAAATGAACAAGCGAGTTAAGGCAGCTGATCGAGTTGAAGAAGCAAGCTAATCCGATGGCTGGTTGTTTTTTTGTTGTATAATTACGATCGGATTCTTATCATTGCTCACCGGGCGCTAGAAGTTGTTACAAGGGATACCTAGTTACAAATCCATTATTCGGTTACATGTACTTGTAGTTGTTTTCAAAGTTAGTGTGTGCATTCACCGAAATTACCAAACTATATTCCCTAAAAGAAAAGGACAACTAAAGATAGTTGATAATTGTTAGAGGGGTGACAAATAATGCAATCGCCGAAATTCGCAAAAATGTATGCCTCATGTTTATAACAAAATTATACCACTTTTAGGCCGTTTCAAAATACCAATACTATATCCCAAACTATATTCCCTAAAAGAAAAGGACAGCTCAAGATAGTTGATAATTGTTAGAGGGTGACAAATAATGCAATCCCCGAAATCCATAAATATGTATGCCTCATGTTTATACCAAAATTATACCACTTTTAGGCCTTTCCAAAATACCAATACCATATCCCAAACTATATTCCCTAAAAGAAAAGGACAGCTAAAGATAGTTGATAATTGTTAGAGGGGTGACAAATAATGCAATCGCCGAAATCCGCAAAAATGTATGCCTCATGTTTATACCAAAATTATACCACTTTTAGGCCTTTCCAAAATACCAATACCATATCCCAAACTATATTCCCTAAAAGAAAAGGACAGCTAAAGATAGTTGATAATTGTTAGAGGGGTGACAAATAATGCAATCGCCGAAATCCGCAAAAATGTATGCCTCATGTTTATAACAAAATTATACCACTTTTAGGCCGTTTCAAAATACCAATACTATATCCCAAACTATATTCCCTAAAAGAAAAGGACAGCTCAAAATAGTTGATAATTGTTAGAGGGCTGACAAATAATGCAATCACCGAAATCCGCAAATATGTATGCCTCATGTTTATACCAATACTATATATTAAGTGGCAAACTCGTCATTGCATTCTCCACCGACAGAGAGAGAGAGAGAGATGGGTGGCCACGAGAGAGAGAGAGAGAGAGAGAGAGAGAGAGAGAGAGAGAGAGGTTGCCACGAAGAGACGGATAGGGGTATACTGCCCGTTAGATCAGTGGATCAACGGTTCGTGGAGTCGATCCGTGTGACAACGGCTCAACCAATCGGGATAAGTTTGGGCTTCTCAGAGCATTTGTGACGTACTTGAGGGCAAAACCGAGTAGTACTAAGAATCCAAGGGCACATAAATAGTAAATAGACTAAGGGATTCAAACAAAAGAATTACAAAATGAAAAATGTGTGTTTTGTACAATATAATTCATATTGGGCTACATCAAATTATTTGCAATTCAAATATACATGAGTGTGACAATTATGGCATCATTTAGACAAACTATGTTTTGGGAAAGATGTTTTGCAAAGGGGTTTGGGTGGAAAACCATGCATCTTCATAGCTACACTAGTGATTCGAGAAGTGGCAATTTGTGGTAAAACTTGATTTATATATGTTTGTTAAGGTTTTCTAGGTGGCGGAGTTGCGTAGGAAGACTCCATGAGTAGTTGCCACTATGTTTTTATTTTTTTGGATTTTTTGCGCATGAAATGACTCAATTAGCTATGTTAATCTCATTTGTTGACTCTCTGTTGACCGGCTACTTGAGGGTAAAACTGAGTATATTGCACTTGCCGGTCTAAGTCCTCGAGGGGAAAAGCTGAGTACGGATAAAATTTCTGTATAAGGCCCGAGGTTATAACCGAGTACACCAAACGTCCCGGGGTTAGACTCGGGTAGCGGTGCACGCTGCGGCCGTGCATAGCGGACGCGTGTTGCCGTGCATAGCGGACGCGTGTTGCGGTACACGCCACCTTCGTCTTTATAGAGCCCCTCTTTCTCTCCCTCGACGCACGTTCTCACCGGCTCACCGCAACCGCCTCTCTGTCCCATCATCTTCTCCACAACCGAAGAAAAAACCCCGAAGAAAACCGCCGGCGATGGAGAAGAATGAGATGCCCATTGTCGGCACATCAGCCGCCGCCCCCGTCCAGGCCCCTGTCGCTGCTTCCATCGTAGCAGCCGGCGCATCGGCCGCCGCCCCCGTCCAGGCCCCTGTCGCTGCTTCCAACGTAGCAGCCGGCGCATCGGCCGCCGCCCCCGTCCAGGCCCCCGTCGCTGCTTCCAACGTAGCCGTCGGCGCATCAGCCGCCGCCACCGTCCGATCCCCGTCGATTGGGACCCGTACGAACCGGTGCGGTACGACGCGGCTGGAGAACCCCTACGACACCACCATCGTCGACAACGAGCCGGAGGTAACCCTTTGTTCCCTTGTTCTTATCTCATTTCAATCATTTTGTGTTAGATCTACCGTTATTACGGTTCGTACATTCCTAGTTCAATCCTTTTTTTGTTAGATCTTGCGTTATTACTGTTCGTCTGTTCCTAGTTCGATCCTTTTGTGTTAGATCTTGCGTTATTAGTGTTTGTGATTTGCTTTTGTTTAAGATTTGTGCCGATGATGATGAATATTTGGGCATAAACTGATTCAGGGTTTGGTCAGTAAACAATTGGTGTGTACAAATTTGTTGTGCATGATCTTTGGTTTGCTGACTCAAATCCTGGATATAAGTGTGTCCAACCTCCAAGCGAGTCACACGCGCTACCTGGAGGCGTTGAACGTGCCTACTGCACTCTCTGTATGTGACTGCTCTATCTGTAGAGCAGCTTAATTTCATGTAAAATGTAGCTTATGTTGGATCTATCGGTAATACTTTTGGATCTGTCCTGAATATATCTATGCTATGTTGGTTGCTTGTATGCGGCTTATCCTATATTTTTTCTCCGGATTTGTGCCCTAGATTTCCTACCGATTGGGTAAAAACGAAGGCATAAAGAAATGAATGGCGTTAAAAAACGAAGGTGAAGCTGCTCTAGATTTGCTACCAATTTGGGCTATCAAATATGAATGAGATCGAGCGATAGAGAGGAAAAAGGTACATTGAAAGCTACTAATCCGGGCGAAAGAGACGAAACCACTCGTGCCCCCATCCCGGACCCACACGGCTCCACACGCTACGGCCCCACACGCTACGGCCACACAAACACGGCCTCGTCCTGTCCCACGCGGTCCCTTCCTACCAGCCCCACACGACGCGGTCCCACACGACGCGACCCCACAAACGACACGACCCCACTCGTCGGCACGGAACGGTCAACTTAACGGATTCCTTCCGTCCGAGCTCCTTCTGCGGTTCAGACAAGGGCTTGGGGAAAACTGAGGAAAAACTAAGGAGCTGGGGAAAACTGAGTACAACTAAGGACCCGAGGGCACGAAAATAGAAATCCCTTATCTTTAATGTTCATTGCGAAAGTTGGACTATTTCATTCATTGTTATATGGTTGGAAACGGAAAATGCCGCATGTGGTAAATGGTTTAATGTCTTGAATAATGTGATACTTGGCAATTGTTGTGCTCATATAGATCATGTTTAAGCTCTTGCATCATGTACTTTTGTTATCACCAGGATTTAACCGCGATCAGGAGGTGGGCCGCGATCAAGGTGGGCTTGGAAGAGTATGTATGGAAAATCCTGGAGCGGCCTGACACGAAGGAGTTGGGCTGAATTGCCCGTGTATCTTTATGGTAGATTGTATGTTAGATTAAGAGTTAGAGTTTGTCTCGTGTACGGTTTAGTGCACGCCCTCATTAGAAAGTCCCCTGGACTATAAATATGTACCTAGGGTTTACGGAATAAACAACAACTCACGTTCAACCCCAAAACAAACCAATCTCGGCGCATCGCCAACTCCTTCGTCTCGAGGGTTTCTATCGGGTAGCGACATGCTGCCTAGATCGCATCTTGCGATCTAGGCAGCACAAGCCCACGTTGTTCATGCGTTGCTCGTAACTGAAGCGCTTTTGATGGCGAGCAACGTAGTTATCATTAGATGTGTTAGGGTTAGCATTGTTCTTCGTTTAAGCATGCTTACGTAGTGCAACCCTTGCATATCTAGCCGTCCTCACGCCTATCTTAGGTGTGGGGGCGGCACCCCGCTTGATCATTATTTAGTAGATCTGATCCGTTACGATTGCTCCTTGTTCTACAAGGATTAGTTTAATATCTGCAATAGTTTGGCCTTACAAAGGGGGAGGATCCTGTGGCATGTAGGGTGGCGTTCGCAAGTCCTAAACGGGATGTTCCTAGGATCAACTTCATGTTGGTTTTTTGGCCTTGTTTAGGATCGGCTTACGAGCACCGTGCGTGGCCATCCGGCCCAACCTCGGAGTAGGATGATCCGATTATGTGGTGAAAACCCTAAATCGTCGTAGATCTCATTAGCTTCATCTTGATCAAGCAGGACCACCAAGTATTCGTACACCCCGTACGGATCATGGGTGGATCGGCTCTTTGAGCCGATTCACGGGATAACTCGAGAGCCGATCGAGGCTCGTATTTAACGTTTACATGTATGCCCTGCAGGAAACTAAGCGAGGCAACCTCATCACCTTCCCGACCAGGTATAGGTCGGGTGGCACGCCCTGCACTTCGCAACGCCGCGTGTGACCGGAAGAGCATTGCGGGCCGTCGCTCGGAGGGGTCTCAGCCAGCCGCAGCTCTAGGCTCCCCCGGCTCTACGGTGTTGACAAGGCCGCTGCCCGCCGGTGGGTTTTGGCGGTCAACACATTCCGGCACGCCCGGTGGGACAATCGTCTACATCAACCACATCGCCATCTACATCCGAGATGGCGGACGGCACGCCGGTCACCTACGAGGATCCGCTCGACGACCTCAAGAAGCAATACAACGAGATCAAGGCTACCCTCGAAGCCGACCTCATCGGCTCTTTTCGAGAGAACCCGTTCCGGTGGCATCGGATGGAAGGGGTTCTCACCGAAAGGTGCACTCGATGGGGTAGACCTTTCTTCCCCGTCGGAGGAACGCACCGAGGGTCCGCGGCGAGGAGATCAACTACCCGGTGGCTCACTCGCTACACCGCCACTCGAGAACTTGGTCAACGCGGCTGGAGCGTGTCGCTCGCGCGTGATCCAGGAGATCATGAGCCACCAGTACTCGCCGTCAGGACCAGCTCTCGGGACTCATCAAGGAGAGTTGCCTTTCCAGTCCCGTCCACCGCTGCCGTTTGCGTTGGCAGCACCTGCTGAAGTGCCGACTACACCGGCATTCCTCGTCTACGAGGTGGTGGCGATCCCGGTGACTACCGAGTTCTTAATGGAGGCGCCTAAGGAGATCCCCCATGGGTACGCGTGCATGTATGTGCCGGATTGTGGTGACCGGGCACTCACAAACCAGGCCGCAACATCGGGGACTCCGGCGAAGACGAGGAGGAACGTCGGCGACAGAGCGGACGTGGCTAACTAAATACGCCACACCGACGAAACTCCCGAGCCCAGCTCCTGCACGGCGGCTCGGAGCTGGAAAAGCAAACGTGGCAGGCCAAGTACGCCACCCCGGCGAATCTTCAAAGTGCAACTCCTACGGCCAGCACGGCGGATCGGATCGATACCATGCCGAGAGACCGGTTCGGCATGATGCCGAAAAGAAGGGCGATCGGCTATTCCAAGCCGTACCACGACGATTACGAGATGATCCCGCTGCCACCAAAATATCGGCTCCCGACTTCTCCAAATTCGGTGGATCGGATGGCTCCAGCTCCATCGAGCACGTCGGCCGATATTTGGCTCAACTAGGACCGGCTTCGGTGTCGGATCAGCTACGCGTGAGGCTCTTTTCACAGTCCCTCACGGGATCGGCTTTTGGATGGTACACCTCTCTACCGGCGAACTCCATCCAGTCTTGGAAGCAATTGGAAGAACAGTTCCATATGCAATACCATTCAGAAGCTTCCGAATCTGGCATTGCCGATCTAGCACAATTACGTCAGAAGCGCGGGGAAACGGTGACAGAATACATCCAGCGCTTCAGGAATCTTAGGAACCGATGTTATTCGGTTCGTATAACTGAGAAGGAAGCAGTCGAGTTGGCGATAGCGAGGCCTTGCAACACAGCTCAAGGACATGGCCTCCCAAGCGAGATTATCCCTCGTCGGCGCACATGGTTCGAAACTATCGGCATATGAACAGCGCCACCCCGACCTGTACCAAGACAAGTTCAAACGTGCAGTAGTCATGGTCGATACGGAGGAGGATGAAGTGCCCGCGGGAGGCCAAGAGATAGCAGGTGGCTGAGTGGACTCGGGGAGGAACCCCGTGGCTCGCAAATGGGTAAAGCCACCGGGGCCGCCCGGGGGATTTGATTTTGACGTGACCAAGACCGAACAAATCTTCGACCTCCTGCTCAAGGAGAAACGAGTTGACGGTTCTGAAGGTCTCAAGTTCCCCACGGCGAAAGAGCTAAACGGAAAGCCGTACTCGCAAATTCCACAACTCGCTTTCCCATGCCACCAACGACTGCCGGGTGTGGCGTCGGCACATCCAAGCGGCGATAGAGAAGGGGCGGCTAATTTTCAACCAGTACGCCATGAAGGTCGACACCCAACCCTTCCCCGCCGTTAACATGGTAGAAATCACCTACCCCGAAGGTTGCCGGCCAGGCCCCTCGTTCGGCATCAACATGGTAGGGCCTGGAAACCACTCCGGCAAAGATGGAGATGAGGGCAGCTGCTCTCACGAAGCAAGGATACAGATGAGGCCGCTCCACGCGATCGGCTCCGTCATGATGGCAAGCGCTATGTCACAGAGGGAGAGGTGAAGAATGTAAGATATCAGCGACCCCTCTCTGATCACCTCCTCAACAAATATGTTAGTCAGTATGGTCAACGCCGGCGACCCAATTACGATGATAGAGAAGATCGTTTGGCTAGAGAAGCCAGAAGATATCGTCGGCAGGATCACGATGAGGAGGAACATGAGCGCTATGCCACGGAAGCATCAAGGGAGCAAGACGACAACGCCGAGCATTGGGACTGCCCCTTCTTCGATTACTCGCTGGGATTCGGGAATGAGCCGATTGCCCACAATCGGCAATTGCCCGGAATGCAATCGAAAAAGAAGGAGGCAGCCAACGTGTCCGTGTTCGAGTGCTTAGGGCCTCTCCCACCACAAAGCAAACGCGCTGAGTCACCTCGTTGGGCAGATCTTGAAGATTCGGAAGACGAGGGAGAAGTGGAAGAAGACAGGTACCACCGGCCAAGGTGGTGCCCCGACGGACTCAGCCATTCCCGAAGCGCGGGGTTCAGCGATTGCGCGGCCCGGAGGAAGCCGAAAGGTTGTACCTGCATACGCTAAGGAAGGCACGGCCTGATGCGGTCGCAAAGGTTCAGCGAACCCTGGATGAAGAGGGTCGTCCACGGAAAATGGAGTGGCGCCCTAAACGAGAGAAAGCCGATGATGAGACATCGGCCGGCACAAACATGGTACTCGTTTTGCCGACGGAGCGTAGCGCTCCACGACTCTACGGAGCACACAAGGTGGACGACGACAGGCGCATCAAGTCGGAGGTTGGGTTGGTTTCATCCAGCCCGACCAAGTAGCAAGATCAAACCAATGGGCAAACCAGGAGAGGCTGATCCTTGTGATCGGCCCCAAAAATTTACGAAGGGAACTTACAAAACCTTCAACGAGCAAGCAACGTGGAGGCCGATTCCAGCAATCGGCCAAAATTATCCTCACCTACCTTTCTAATCTGGGTTCAACATGTTATCCGACAGAGCCGATACCATCAATTTTCTTGACAGAATCGGCTCGGGGGGGCACCCAGGTATATGAAAATGCGAGGATATGCAACAGAAGCATCCCATCTTTTGTTGATGGGTAGTGGAATATGGGGGCCGATGTACAGGTCGGCCGTAAAAAAACAAAAATTGAGAATTCGAAACTTTTCGAGCACAGCCGATGCAGCAGGCATCGACTTAAGGACATGAAAGCCGATGCAGGGCCATCGACTCTAGTTGTGCGAGGATTATCAAGCCTTCACCAAATCCAGGATTTCCAATCTGTGGGGCTAGTTATCGGCTGTCAGAGGAAGAAAGAGGGTCGGCAGTTCTCGCCTCGAGTAAGAGCTCGGGGGCAGCTCACCTTGAATGCTTTCCGCTCGGAGAAGCCGATTTGCGTTCAAATCGGCGCGACGCCGCATAAGGAACTTCCCCGCACACGATCAGGCCCAGGTCTACACAGTTCATGCGCGTATTCCTCGTCTCTGTTTTGCATTGGCTGAGACTCGGGGGGCAACAGGCCTGGTAGATCGCTCTTTTGAAGGGCCGGTGCGTTGTTATCGGCTTATTACACATTGGCGGAGAGGCGAATCGGCTCAATCAAACTCAGAAGAAATCGGCAAAATCAAAGTGGAGAACAGTGCTTCATTGATAGGCGGGATTTCTTACATAAAGAGCCGAATTGCTCTCAAAAGGAAATACGAGGGGATACATTGCCCCATCTACCACTACCGACCCTATGACGAGAGGTCTTATCTACGGGCCGTCATTGTCTTCATCGTCATCATCCGAGCTCTCATCGGCACTGCTGCCGATGGGCTCCTCGTCGCTACTCCCGTAGCCCTCCACGGGGGCTTCATCCCCGTCTTCGTCGTCGCTGCTGTCATCATCCCACCACATGCGAAGGCGCTTCGCTGGTGGGTAGCCCTCGAGGGAGTCGTCGTCGTCGTCCTCCTCCTCCTCCTCTTCTTCCTCCATCACCCCCTCGGAAGAGGTGAAGTCGTCCCAGGAGAAGCGATCGTCGTCGCTCTCCTCCTCCGATTCCCCATCGGCGAGGAAACGGAGGTCGCTCTCCCCGTCCGTAGAGGACTGGTCGTCCTCGGACCGGATGGAGAAGTCATGGTCCGACTCCTCCCCGGCCTCAATGGCGCGGCGGATGTTGGCCGCATGAGCTTCTTGTGGGCTCGGTATCGGCATCGGTTCGGGGGAAGAGGATTCAAAGGAAAGTCCCGACGAGGCGAGAGGAGGAAGAAGACATGGGGCGCGAAGGTTTTTTTGGGGTACCGATGGTTGGAACGAGAGGAAGGAGATGAAGGAAGCTAATCAATCGGCGCGGTTAAATAACGAGAAGCCCGGTGAGGATTTAATGTATAAGTTCCCGAGGAGATGACGCCGGGGTTATCGAATTTTGCGAGAAGCCGAGAAGACGGGGCATAATGATGACGGATACCGCAACAGCTACGGTTCGCCACGACATGACCCGACGAGGGCGTAATGATTTTGGAAATTCCATTTCCAAAACCGAGGGGCATGTGTTATCACCGGGATTTAACCGCGATCGGGAGGTGGGCCGCGATCAAGGTGGGCTTGGAAGAGTATGTATGGAAAATCCTGGAGCGGCCTGACACGAAGGAGTTGGGCTGAATTGCCCGTGTATCTTTATGGTAGATTGTATGTTAGATTAAGAGTTAGAGTTTGTCTCGTGTACGGTTTAGTGCACGCCCTCATTAGAAAGTCCCCTGGACTATAAATATGTACCTAGGGTTTCTGGAATAAACAACAACTCACGTTCAACCCCAAAACAAACCAATCTCGGCGCATCGCCAACTCCTTCGTCTCGAGGGTTTCTATCAGGTAAGCGACATGCTGCCTAGATCGCATCTTGCGATCTAGGCAGCACAAGCCCACGTTGTTCATGCGTTGCTCGTACTGAAGCGCTTTTGATGGCGAGCAACGTAGTTATCATTAGATGTGTTAGGGTTAGCATTGTTCTTCGTTTAAGCATGCTTACGTAGTGCAACCCTTGCATATCTAGCCGTCCTCACGCCTATCTTAGGTGTGGGGGCGGCACCCCGTTGATCATTATTTAGTAGATCTGATCCGTTACGATTGCTCCTTGTTCTACAAGGATTAGTTTAATATCCGCAATAGTTTGGCCTTACAAAGGGGGGGAGGATCCTGTGGCATGTAGGGTGGCGTTCGCAAGTCCTAAACGGGATGTTCCTAGGATCAACTTCATGTTGGTTTTTTGGCCTTGTTTAGGATCGGCTTACGAGCACCGTGCGTGGCCATCCGGCCCAACTTCGGAGTAGGATGATCCGATTATGTGGTGAAAACCCTAAATCGTCGTAGATCTCATTAGCTTCATCTTGATCAAGCAGGACCACCAAGTATTCGTACACCCCGTACGGATCATGGGTGGATCGGCTCTTTGAGCCGATTCACGGGATAACCCGAGAGCCGATCGAGGCTCGTATTTAACGTTTACATGTATGCCCTGCAGGAAACTAAGCGAGGCAACCTCATCACCTTCCCGACCAGGTATAGGTCAGGTGGCACGCCCTTGCACTTCGCAACGCCGCGTGTGACCAGAAGAGCATTGCGGGCCGTCGCTCGGAGGGGTCTCAGCCAGCCGCAGCTCTAGGCTCCCCCCGGCTCTACAGTGTTGACAAGGCCGCTGCCCGCCGGTGGGTTTTGGCAGTCAACAACTTTGCACCTATTAATGAATAACTACATAGAGCTTGCTAAAATTTGGTTTGCATGATTGATCTCTAGAGTCTAGATATTTTCTAGTTGAGGTGTTTGAACAACAAGGAGACAATATAAAGTCTTATAATAGTTACAATATGTTCATATGTGAGCTTTTCTGCACCTTTTATACTTGAGTTTGCTTCAAACAACCTTGCTAGCCTAGCCTTGTATTGAGAGGAATTCTTCTGATGCATCCAAATCCTTGAGCCAATAACCATGCCATTTGTGTCCACCATACCTACCTACTACATGGTATTTCTCTGCCATTCCAAGTAAATACTTCATGTGCTACCTTTAAACAATTCAAAACTTTATTATCCTCTTATTTGTGTCAATGTTTTATAGCTCATGAGGAAGTATGTGGTGTTTTATCTTTCGATCTTGTCATTTACTTTTGACAGACTTTCACAATGGACTAGTGGCTTCATCCGCTTATCCAATAATTTTGCAAAAAGATCTGGCGCGGGGTTCCCATCCCCCAATCAATCAACCTTCATTAATAATTCTCTTCACATGTTTTGCTCTGATTCATCAGTAAGTAACTTAATTTTGCAAATAGCACTTCTCCATGGTATGAGAATGTTGGAAGGAACCCGAGGATTCGGTTAGCCATGGCTTGTGTAAGCAAAAGGTTGGGAGGAGTGTCAACCATAATGAAACTAAAATACATGTGTAAACAAAAGAGAAGAGGGATGACCTACCTTGCTGGTAGAGATAACGTCCTTCATGGGAGTCGCTCTTGAAAGTCTGGTTGATGAGGTAGTTAGAGTGCCCACTACCATTTGTTGACAACAACAAACACCTCTCAAAACTTTACTTTTATGCCCTCTATATGATTTCAAAACTTAAAAAGCTCTAGCACATGATTTAATCCCTGCTTCCCTCTGCGAAGGGCCTATCTTCTACTTTATTGTTGAGTCAGTTTACCTACTTCTTTCTATCTTAGAAGCAAACACTTGTATCAACTGTGTGCATTGATTCTTACATGTTTACCTATTGCACTTGTTATATTACTTTGTGTTGACAATTATCCATGAGATATACATGTTGAAGTTGAAAGCAATCTGCTGAAACTTATATCTTCCTTTGTGTTGCTTCAATGCCTTTACATTGAATTTATTGCTTTATGAGTAACTCTTATGCAAGTCTTATTGATGCTTGTCTTGAAAGTATTATTCATGAAAAGTCTTTGCTATATGATTCATTTGTTTACTCATTATCTTCATCATTGCTTCGAATCGCTCAATTCATCTCATATGCTTTACAATAGTATGATCAAGATTATGATAGCATGTCACTTCAGAAATTATCTTTGTTATCGTTTACCTACTCGAGGGCGAGTAGGAACTAAGCTTGGGGATGCTTGATACGTCCCAAACGTATCTATAATTTCTTATGTTCCATGCTACTTTTATGATGATACTCACATGTTTTATACACATTATATGTCATTATTATGCGTTTTCCGGAACTAACCTATTGACGAGATGCCGAAGGGCCGATTGTCGTTTTCTGTTGTTTTGGTTTCAGAAATCCTAGTAAGGAAATATTCTCGGAATCGGACGAAATCAATGCCCAGCATCCTATTTTTCCACGAAGCTTCCAGAACACCCGAGAGCCGCCAGAGGAGGGACCTGTGGGCCCCAGATGATAGGGTGGCGCGGCCAGGGGGTGGGCCGCGCCCCCCTATTGTGTCACCGCCTCGTCAGCCCTCCGACTCCGCCTCTTCGCCTATTTAAGCCTCCTCGACCTAAAACCTCGATACGAAAAAACCATGGTACGAGAAACCTTCCAGAGCTGCCGCCATCGTGAAGCCAAGATCTGGGGGACAGGAGTCTCTGTTCCGGCACACCGCCGGGACGGGGAAGTGCCCCCGGAAGGCATCTCCATCGACACCACCGCAATCTTCATGAACGCTGTTGTCGCCCATGAGGAGGGAGTAGTTCTCCATCGAGGCTAAGGGCTGTACCGGTAGCTATGTGGTTAATCTCTCAGAAACTCAATTCGGCTCCCGGGTGCGTATGATCCCTCTACCACAAAAACATATTTCCATGTGTTAAAAAATTTTGACAAAAAAATTTACATGTACATCTCCATAATATATGTGTATTCGTCAAGTTTCACGAAAAAATATTTTTTTTGTAGTCTAAGCGAAAAAGAGAAAATTTATCTTGTGACAAGTCTTTGTTTTAGCACCGAATTTTGTCTTTTTTACACACGTCACATGACATGTCGATTTTTCATGAAACGACTTTGTGAGCGCGTAGCACAAGAAGATGTACGTGCGAAATTTTGTTTCAATTTTTTTGACATTTTTAAATGTGTCTAACATGTATTTCAAAATAAAGGGAGCATACGCTCCCATGTGCCAAAACATCACTCCCTTAATCTCTCTCCTATGTACTTCAATACAATGATCTCATGAGCTGCCTTACATGATTGAGATTCATATGAGTTTTGTATCACTATTCATCTATGTGTTACTCTTGTGATGTTATTAATGTAGTCTATTCCTCCTTCACGGTGTAATGGTGACAGTGTGTGCATCGTGTAGTACTTGGCGTAGGTTATGATCATAATCTCTTGTAGGTTATGGAGTTAATTATTACTATGATAGTATTGATGTGATTTATTCCCCCTTCGTAGTGTGATGGTGACAGTGTGCATGCTATGTTAGTACTCGGTTTAAATTACAAAGATCTATTATGCTCTAAAGGTTACTTAAATATGAATGTCGAATGTTGTGGAGCTTGTTAATTCCGGCATTGAGGTGCTCTCGTAGCCCTACACAACGAATGGTGTTCATTATCAAATAAGAGTATATGTAGCACAAAGGAAGATAACTTATTTATTTATGTGATCAATGTTGAGAGTGTCCACTAGCGAAAGTATGATCCCTAGGCCTTGTTTCCAAATACTGCAATCATCGCTTGTTTACTGTTTTACTGCATCTTTACTTCCTGCAATATTACTACAATCAACTGCACGTCACTAAGCACTTTTCTGGCGCCGTTACTACTGCTCATATTCATTCATACCACTTGTATTTCACTATCTCTTCGCCGAACTAGTGCACCTATACATCTGACAAGTGTATTAGGTGTGTTGGGGACACAAGAGACTTCTTGTATCGTGATTGCAGGGTTGCTTGAGAGGGATATCTTTGTCCTCTTCCTCCCTGAGTTCGATAAACCTTGGGTGATCCACTTAAGGGAAACTTGTTGTTGTTCTACAAACCTCTGCTCTTGGAGGCCCAACACTGTCTACAAGAATAGAAGCACCCGTAGACATCAATGTGGCAAGCATGTATTCATAGTAATTATTTCTTGATTCTTATTTCATGGTGGCATGAACTATGAGCCTCTCTCATGATGTATGATTTTACATTTCATGACCACTCTCACTCTATACTATAAAAAAAATTCATTTCACTCTATAGCTATTTCTTTACATTATCACAAAAGTTACTAACTCCACACTCCAAATTTCTACACGTGCTTCCAATGCGAGGTGTTAACAATTTTTTTAATAGAATAGATATATAGTGGTACAATGCACTAAAGCCAAATATCTATCTACAGTGACACATAGAGATATAAAGTAAGATGTCCAACCACCCTAATTTGTTGTATTGCATTCAGCCAAGTCTGTATGTTTGTGTATATGTATACGGTGTTCATATATTTGATATGTGTATGCATACTAACTCTACACTCCAAATTTCTACACGTGCTTCCAACGAGGTGTTAACAATTTTTTTAGTAGAATAAATATATAGTGGTACGATGCACTAAAGCCAAATATCTATCTACAGTGACACATAGAGATATAAAGTGAGATGTCCAACCACCCTAATTTGTTGTATTGCATTCAGCCAAGTCTATATTTTGATGTGTATGTATATGATGTTGTATATTTGACATGTGTATGCATATGTGGCAAGCATGCATTCACAGTAATTATTTCTTGATTCCCATTTCATGGTGGCATGAACTATGAACATCTCTCACGCTATACTCTAACAAAATGACATTCCACTTTATGGCTATTTCTTTATATTGTCACATAATTTACTAACTCTATACTCTAAATCTCTATACAGTGCAAAGTGTTAACAATGCTTTAGAAAAAATAGAATATATAGTGGCCTCTCACACACTAAAGTAAAAACTACACACAAGTAGCAGTGACACATTAGAGATATAAAGTGAGATGTACACGACCACCCTAATTTGTTGCGTATTGCATCTAGTTGATTCTTTTTGTTGTATCAGTATGGTGTAATATATTTGTCATGTGTATGCACATGTGTCAAGCATGCATTTCGAGTATCTACACACCCTATGTTAAAAAATTATAACACCAAGACATGCACCGAAAATGTATGCTTAGTACAAATGCAAAGTGTAAATTTTACTCAAAAGATTACTACATGTGTTATTTTATATGTAGAAATTATAATGATACACCATATAATACAAATGCACCACATATTTATATGTTACCCAAGGTAGAGAGCATGCTAATGATTACGTGGCTTCAGGATGGACATATGTAGTGTTGCCATCGCTTTTGTTGTGCTAATGTGTTCCTAAGCCATGAATACACAACCTAAAAGTCTACACATAATTCAGAAAGTGAGTATATTTACATGATTTGTGTTTATTATGTGATATAATTTTTAAATACCCCCCCACCCACACACACACACGATCACCGCGTGTCTAGTTACTTCCCGACCGCACACCCTCCTCCTCTCTCGATTCATCACACGCTTCCGCCAGTTCTATCGTGCGCACCCACGATATCAAAGAAACAAGAGACACAACACACATCGAAACTGGCAGCAACGACACGACAAAATGGGGGGGGGGGGTGGGGGCTCCGGGGCTTACCCTCTCACCTCTCTTTCCCTTATCCCCCTCTCTCGCCACCATTTGCGCCGCGGAGGTCGCCACCACAACTACACGCTCTAGGGCCGGTCTCCCATGCATATCGAAGGCGCCTTGTCACATCGCTGGAGGGAGCCGATGGTCATCTACAATGGTAGAGGGAGGCGAAGGTCACCCTCACCTCTAGAGGGAGCCGATGGCCGCACCGCCAACATCGTTCCGCTAGAGATTAGCGGCATCCTCCCGCGCCATCAGAGAGAAGATGCCCACATCAAGAGGATGCAACCTTATATGTTTTGTTCTGAAAGCCGTGTTTTTTTTTTGGTAAGTTGTGATGATTTTTTTTTGGATTTATGAGTTTCATATGAAAGTCATGAGTAGTCATCTGAAAATTATGGGGAATTTTATGAACTTTGTTGGTACTTTTTAATGCAATTATTATTCTTTTTCCAAAGTTGCATTGAATTTTATGGGATTTCTCATAGTTATTATGGAAGCTGTTGAATTCTTTGAAAGGTGTGTGGAATTTCTAGTACTTGGTACTTATTTATTTAAAATTATGCCTGACTTTTGGTGATGCGTGAGTAGATATGTGACGATGTTTTTGGTGGTGCTTGTAGGGTGTAGTGTTGGGGAAAAACTTGTTATCGGTTGGAACGGTAGCACTTATGTTATTGTGTAGCTCCCTTATCAATTTGTAGGAATTGATGAAATATATTTCAGTTTTTCTCGCAAATTTCAAAAAATTGCTTTAGAATTTCTGGAAGTTCCTCAATGTTCATACGAAGCACTCGCAGGCAACAGCCCACGCGCACGGTGTCGCCTTAATCACACACACCACACTGGTAGTTAACTGAAGTGGGAGTTAATCAGTGGAGCCAGTAAAAAGGAATTAAACTGTATCTACACTTACTTAAGACGGGCGACTCCACTCTCTCCCTTCTGTTCTCTCTCTCTTTTCATCTTTTCCCCTTCCTCCCCTCGCTCCAGCTCCGCTCCACCGGTCACCGCCTCCCTCCCCCACCCCCGCACCCGCAGGCTCTGTCCACCGCCCCCCGTATCCCAACGCCGCAGCTCCGAGCTCTCTCGATCGAACCCCGGATCGCCGGAACCCGTGCGGAGACGAGGCCGCGCGGGGTGCGAATTGGAACCAGCGAGGTGGTACTTCCGGGCCCGAAAGGTACGCGTTCTTGCTGCAGGGTTTGGGACGCAGTGTCGTGCTTCCTGGCAGCTGGGGGCGCGGCTTGATTTGGTCCTCGATGCGTTTCGGTGCTCTGGGTTCCTGTGATTTTAGGTCGTTGCTGAGGAGGGTCTCGGTGCTCGATTTGGTTTATGCAAAGATTGTGTTTTGATGTTACTAGGGTTATTATTGTTGGATTTTTTTTTTCAGGGAAGGGATTTGGGTGTTCTTCATCCTGGATTTTGTTGCTTTTCTTGCTGTAGAGTATTGATTTTTAGCTGACTTTTTCATGCTTGCGTGCTGGTGGTTATGGCAATTGTAGCGCTCGCAGGATTCAAGATGAAAGCTATAGCTTACTGTCGTTTCTAATCTATGCTGGGTTCTCTCTGTTGCAGGTAATCGCCTTTCGGGGGCTTTGGTTGTCTGTGAATGATGGAACCAGCCAAGTTCACCGGGTTCATTGGTGCCGTAGCCGGCCATGACGGCGGCGTCAACTTCTGCGACATGGCCTACTACCAGAAGCTGGGGGAGGGTTCCACCATGTCCATCGACAGCCAGAACAGCATGCAGACCAGCATGCACGGTGGTTCCGTCAGGTCTATGGAGAACAGCAGCGTCGGTTCTACCGACTCTCGCACTGGGATGCTCAACCATCCTGGCCTCAGAGGGCCTGTTGCTGTGGCCAGCTACTCAGTTGGGAACAGCAGCTTCCGCCCTGGCCGGGTGTCCCATGCCCTGAGCGATGATGCATTGGCACAGGCTCTGATGGACAATAGGTTCCCCACTGAGACGCTCAGGGATTACGAGGAGTGGACCATTGATCTGGGGAAGCTCCACATGGGAGTGCCCTTTGCGCAAGGTGCATTCGGGAAGCTCTACAGGGGAACCTACAACGGGATGGAAGTTGCCATTAAGATCTTGGAGAGGCCGGAGGCTGACCCCATGCTTGCTCAGCTGTTGGAGCAACAGTTCGTGCAAGAAGTTATGATGCTTGCTACGTTAAGGCATCCAAATATTGTCAAGTTCATTGGCGCATGCAGGAAGCCTCTGGTTTGGTGTATTGTCACAGAGTATGCAAAGGGTGGATCTGTCAGGCATTTCCTCGCTAGGAGGCAGAACAAGTCTGGTGGTCCACTCAAGCTGGCAGTGAAGCAGGCTCTAGATGTTGCACGTGGCATGGCTTATGTTCATGCCCTTGGCTTCATCCACAGAGATCTTAAGTCTGACAACCTCTTGATTTCTGGTGATAAATCCATCAAGATTGCTGACTTTGGAGTTGCCAGAATTGAAGTCAAGACCGAGGGGATGACACCTGAAACTGGAACATACCGTTGGATGGCTCCGTGAGTACAACAAACTGCCCTTTTATCTTGCTTACTTTTCTTAGTTATGCTGCTACTCTAAATAGACAGTAACGCTTCATTTCTCCCCCCATCAATTAAGACCATGGTTTGGATGAAATGGTAGTACCTTTGTTCCATATTAAGGCATCTGCATTTACTTGTGGTGGTTAGTTGGTTACCATGAATTTGGTTGCTGCTGAGCTGCATACTATATATGTACTCTTGCTACATGCAGTGTTGATTTGTCAGTCATTATTGCCTACTTTATTCTAGTCCGTAAAAACCGGATTATTATTTCGTTTGGTAACTTGTTTCCCCCAGTTATTTTCTTTATTTTAGCACTCCCTGATGCATATACTAGTTGAGTTTTACACAAAAATGTATGGCGATATGCATGTGAAATTCTGGCAGCTCAAGCATTAAGCATGCTGCTGCCGGAGATGTTATGGAAATTGTTGGTTGTGGACCTTGTGGTTATGGCAATTGCCAGTATTGCTTCTTATCTTAACATAGTCCAGCAAGATGCCATTCTAGGGGTTCATTTATTTTTTTTCTTCTATTTGCTTATAGACGGGTGAGGGTGCTAACGTTAATGTTACTATCTAAGGTATTGGATTGAATCGGTTACCTTACCAACCACTGCCCAAGTGCTAGTGATATATTAAGTGTAACCATGTTGACAGTATTTACAGACTACCCACAACCTGCTAATTTAAGACTTTAAGTCCATGCAGAAGATATATTAGCTGGTGGTACATCTCAGCCAGGAATATTTCGTTGGTCTTAACTGCAGGATATTTCAAGCTGCTTTTGTTCATAATATTCTACCACTATGGCATGGATAGTTTTCTGTGGGCCATGCTCTTACTGCTTTGACCTTATAATACACTTCCTGGATCTTGATGCATAACTAAGCCATCATTCTAAGCTAGTTTATGGAGCAGGGAATGGCTGTTGTAGCTGCCTTGATTTGTATCTATTTGAATTCAGTCTACTAGAGATGTAAAACATTTTTTTTGGCTTGCTTGCCTGAAGGCTGCAGTCACCAATTTTTTGAGTTTTTGCAAGAGGGCAGATCCATTTCTGGAAATCATTAAATGTTAAACACATGCCCTGCATAAAAAGGAACAATTGCAGTATCTGATCAAATCACTCACCTATCTAGGACTTCGTTTACAACAACAACAACAACAACAACAACAACATCAAAGCCTTTTTCCCAAGCAAGTTGGGGTAGGCTAGATATGAAACCCAACAGAAAAGAGAACCAAAACAAGGAGAAAGAAAGAAAAAAGAAAAAAGAAAAAAGAAAAAAGAAAAAAGAAAAAAGGAAAAAGGAAAAAGGAAAGAATTATCTATCGTTTGTGACTGAAATTTTCTCTTTTGGGTCTTTATGTTTTGTTAAATTATTACTGCACTATTTTCCACTAACAAAGGAATGAGAATCTTGTGAAACTATTTTTTGTTGCCTTTTGCTGTTTTCGTAGTTCCAGACTGAAAATCAATTAGTCAGCGCCACATTTCATGGTGTCCAATGTTCTGTCTTAATTGTGTATTAATTAATTGCTCTAGGCGGTTGCTAAAATTGGTCTCTTGTTTGGATAGTTCAGCAAGGTCGACTTGATTACACACTTGGTTAATCAGTAAAGTTTTCATCTCACCTGTGATTTACCAATAACAAAAACAGAAGCACAAACATTGAATTTTTGTTTGGTTAAAATGGTCAAGGAAGAAAACACTAAGGGCTTTGTTTGGTTGCTTTCCTCCCACAATTACCCTTTCCATAGTGCTTCATCGATCCTTGCCACACATCTCATCTCATGGAGAGTCAAGAGTCTCGCACCTAATTTGCTCCTTTCCCCCTAGATGATCAAAATATAGGGCTTCAGTGGAGAAATCAAGTGATCCAACAAAGGCCATTGTCCTCTCTCTTTTGAGTAATCGTTGCAGAGCAGTAGTGCACCTGCTTGTTTTGCGAACGTAGCATTTTTCATTGGGCTACTCAAAGGTTGGGCCAACATGTATGCCATAGCCTCCTATCATGCTGCAGCCCATTGTGGCCACCCCACTATTTTTTGTTTCCGTTTTTTCAAATCGACGAGAAAGCACAGTTTGCCTTTCAAAGCTGGAAGGAATCTCGTTACTTTCGAATTGATTGAGGTTCTGAGGAACAACAGCCAAGGATAGCTGGAATAATCAACTACTTAATCTAACAAAATATGAACATGAGTCCCATGTGTTGGTTGGTGGGAATAATTTTCCTCAAACAATCAACGTGGCTCAGAAGTCCTACAAGACTAGGTTCCAGGCCTCCTTTGTGGGAGGTCATTAGTCACAATACATGGGAGGTTAGAACAAAAGAAGAAAAAGGAAAACCGAAAAGTGTAGGAAGATGGTGTGTGCACTTGACGAGCACTATCGGGCCTACGAATGCGATGAGCATGACCAAGGATAAGGAGACAAACAGATGCATTGTATTAAGGAGCGCCACTCGCGCCATTGTCAGACATCACAATATCGAGAACTTACAAATCACACCACCATCACCCGCTTGCTCAACGGCTATCTACTAGCTAGCAATCAGTAGTAGATGCGGGTCAGTGAATGTCATCACCATTGTCGAAGGGCCTCACTCCATTGAGACAACATCGCAAACACATCCCTCGCCAGCCAATCGGGTGCCGTCACCTGGAGGAGTTGGTGGGAATAAATTGAGTCTTCTTGTATGCATCTCTGAGATACCAAACGGTAGAAACCTTGAGGCATATTTCAAGCTCCATTCTCTTGGGGCATCGTAACTTCTGAGGTGTACCCTCAGGCACATCACCTTTGTAATCAACCAATAACCCAGAGTCTTCACCGAGAATATGTGTATTGGCATTGTCAATCCTAGCATACTTCGATGTCTATCGGTATCGACATTTCTAGCATACTCAGCAAGAATTGTTGTTGGGTAGAGTGACAATTGGCCAATCATAATGCGTCCACGGGTAAGAAAAACCTCGAAATGCAAGGAGAGCCTCTCCTGAGGAAAATTCTCGACCAACGTCGAAGAGTGTTGCGCCAAAAATTAACGTGGAAGAGTGCTAGTTACATCATTCAATAAATGTATATACATGTCACCGTCATTACGTTTGGGTTACCAAACGACATAAACCTAAAGACGATTAACATGACAAGAAAAACTTTGTGAGTAAATTCAAGCGGGAAAGAGTGTTTTGATAGCCTTGGTGGGCCAGGATTAGTCAGCACTACGAGAAAATTATAATTTTGTTTTCTGTCACCCCAAGAAAACTAAGACCTGCAGGCAGCCCAACTTAAGAAAGATCTAGTAGACCTATGGGCTAACGCAGGGTGCAGGTCTAGGCCCAAAATGAACAAGGCTTTTTGCTAACTCAACCTAGCTTAGCCTGGGCCGTACTTTTCTTAGGCAGGAAACTTCTTGAGCAACATAGAAGGAAATTAGTTAAACTTAATGCAGAGCACTCAATGAACCACAATCATCAATTACTCCTTTACTGAGTTAACTCATTGTCAGCTACACGTAAGGTATGTAGGATGTAGCCCCGTAAGCTTGTTTTGCTAGTGTGGCGGATGATATGGTGATCGATGTGTTTTAGATGATACATGTTGTCATAACTAGTTTCATTGTGTAGGGGATTAATTAAACACTTCATCAAAAGTCAGGGGTAATGTAGATTCTCACACTGGCAAGATATGTTCTTTCAAAGCAAAGCCAAGCTATTGGTGGGATTCATGCATGGTGGAATTTGTGTCTTGCATATTTTCAACATTCTAACCAGAGATGCAAATAAGTTTGAGCAAATTTGACTTTGCTCTGCTCTTGTCTGCATTGAAAATCTTGTTAGATCTAATTGAGTCAGGTCAGTTGTCAAGCCAGGAAGTGGGCTTATACATGACTCTTGAGATGGCTATGATTATTAACAGTAGAATGTGTTCAAGCCATAATAAATTTGCAAGTACATTAACGGAGATCGCTAGAAAAAAAATCAGCATGAGTCGAATCATATGATAGCATTAGCACGTAGTTGGGACTTGGAAGTGAGATATTATTGTAAAGGTCAAATACAAGAAAATCATTAAAACTATTCCATAAGTTAGTCGAAATGATTATTCATCAGTGCTTTCACAGTGGTAAAATATTTCTTCGAAAAATAGTGGTAGGTCTTAATTAAGTTTTCATTTATTAACATAATTGAATGAGACAAACATGCAGACTAAAATTACATGCTTATTTCGTAAGAGTCTAAATGCTAAGATTTCATGAACACAAACTCAGCCTTCCAGCCCAGGCTCAGCCTTAAGCTTGTTTTTGAACCAAGACAAAGTTAGAGAACTGCCCAGGCTTGTTATTTTATTTTTGAATAAATTGCCTATCCGGAGTAGTTGGCAAGTCTTTGGCCTTTTTTGCAATTGTAAGTATATCTAAGTGGTCATGCTGATATTATCGGAACTCTGGTGGCAACATGTTTCTGGCAATAAACTTGCTAAAATAGCAAGATCTGGCAGGGGCGTAGCTTTGTTAGAAGTGACCTGGGCCGTGGCCTGCCCAGGATTCAGCCCCTTGTTTTTTTTCTCTTGCTGGGTCGGCTTGGCAAGGCTCTCTTATTTCTGGACAAAAAAATTGTGTTGCTGTAGTCTGGCTTGCCCAGCGATTTTTGTGTAGCTCTGCTGATGCTGACTGGTACATATGTATGAAAGTATACTTTACATGCATTTTCTCACCATCCTAACTGCCATATAAGTAGGAGTGTTGGGGAGTGGGGTAACAGTGAGAGATAACTCAATTGTATCTGAAAGTTGTGTGTACCATAGCCATGTCCAAAAGAAATGGTTAATTGGTTACTCCATACAATCTGGCTGTCTAGCTCACTTATGTTATTTGATCAAACTACCTGAGAACTCCTGTACTGGTATAAAAAAATGAACAACATGCTTTAGGTGCGACTATATGTCAAAGCTGGCGCACTCCTTTCGGCTCTTCTTACTAATATCAATGTCTGGCTCTAATTTATTTAATGTTCTCTTGTTAGTTAGTAAGTACTTGTCTTGAGATTTGAAAAGCTTGTTTAGATTTTACTATTTCCAGTGCTGATCTGATCTCTAGGGAAAATAACATCTTAGTGCCTGCTTATCATCCTTGGCATGAAATTGTTATTCTGATATCCATGTCGATATTTAGCACTGTTTAAGTAGCATGTTTAAATTTTACTATTTGTAGTTCTGACCTGAAAGTAACATCTTAGTGTTTGTCATCCTTGCATGAAATCGTTATTCTGATATCCATGTTGATATTTAGCGCTGTTTAAGTGGAGACTAGGAGACACCTTGATCATATTATTTTGGCGTTTCTTGACCATTCTGATTGGACCCAGATGAAATAGGAAACTAATATTTATGGTGTTGCTGATGTTTCTACTTGTTCTGGCTCCTTCAATTATTGTGCAATACTAGAATTGGATGACCTGTTCCTTATCATGTTTTGTTAACCGTTCGGATGTGCTAACTTGTTACTTTTGGGTTGCAGCGAGATGATACAGCACAGACCATACAACCAGAAAGTTGATGTCTACAGTTTTGGCATTGTCCTGTGGGAGCTGATAACTGGGACCCTTCCTTTCGCAAACATGACAGCAGTGCAAGCTGCATTTTCTGTGGTGAACAAGGGTGTCCGTCCAGCCATACCCCATGACTGTCTCCCTTCTCTTGGGTTGATCATGACGAGGTGCTGGGATCCAAATCCCGATGTGCGTCCTCCATTCACCGACGTTGTCAGGATGCTGGAGTATGTGGAGATGGAGGTCCTGACCACTGTCCGCAAGGCCAGGTTCCGGTGTTGCGTCTCCGAACCGATGACCTTGGACTGAAGCAGCCAGAACCCAGAAGAAAAAGAGAAGGCAGCCTGAAGAGAAGTTAAATCCTCTGTATTTATCATATTAATAGACTCGCGCCGCATAAGCAGAAAGCCCACCTGAGCACACATGTGTGCTGGGGCGTAATCTGTTGTGTCTTACATGTTTATCTTAGACCATACCTAGTTCCTGTAGTCGTCCTCGTCGCCTTAAGACTGCCGTTGTGTTAGAGACATCTTTATCCTTAACATCATGGAAACATCGTGATGCAGGTCTCCTTTGGTTGTAACTGCCGCAATGATCCTGCTGCTGTTGTTCATGTGTTATATATAATCATCCTGCAGGAACATGCCCAAGCTTTGGCTCTTGATAGTATATATAGTATGTATAATTACCTGGCTTGCTTTTGTGGTTGCTGCTTGCTGCAAGTTCTTTTTTTTTTTTTTGAAAAGGAGAAAGCTCTTTCCTCTGCATGGATTGATGCATATAGCCGTTATTATATTACCTACTCACTGCAATTGCAGGTTTGCTAGTGTGTGGATGGATGAGCCCCTTCGGGGACATCGGATAGTGTGTGGATGGATGCGAGGGTGCAGTTTCTGTGTGCATGATTTTCGACATGTTTTTTCTGATGATCTTTGCTGAACTTGTTGCTTGTACTACATGTCTATGATTTTCACCATATTTTTCTGGAGCTTTTTATGTTATCTGATGAGCTTTTGACATGTAGATACATTTGGAGTACTATACAAGAGGGCCGGCCACGAGAACCAAACTTCTTGAAGCTGGATCTGCCAGCGGTAACAAATCCCCCTCCTTTTCATATTCCGATTACATCTCTGACCCGGACTGTCCCTAAGCAAGAACCCTTGCTTCTTAAAATATGATGGGGGGACGCCCGGCCCGAAGATCGATGGGGACGCCGGGACCTGGCCTGCGGTACCCTCATGCCGGTGCTGATCGAGATCGACCGGCGAGCTGCTTTCTCGACCTCACCGCCGTCATCGACAGCCGGACCAACGCATCCACGGCCTACTGCGATACTGACGACATACAGAGGGTCTTGACAATCCAGATCACCTTCGTCGTCGCGGACCCTCCCCAGGTCTCCTACTTCTGTGCCTACTGCATTGGATCTATCTTCACCGAGAAGCCTACCATCCTCCACACGGAGGGCAATCTCGCCCTCCTTTACATCGGCGTCGAGAAGTGGAATTACTTCGGACTCGACCAGTGCGCCTTCTATGTCTACAATGCTAACGGGGGCTCCGACGGGGAGCCGTCCCTCACGGTGCTGCCGCAGCCCAGCGGCCGCCCTATCATCCAACGGAATCAGATTGGACTCCTCCCCGGCGGTGGCTATGATCATGGCTACAGCCACAACCACGACTACCATGTCGCCGTAATCTCGAATGCATCGAAGGAGCCGCTGCACTTCGAGCTCGATCTCTACAGCTCCAAGACACGAACTTGGACTGTTAAGAAGCCCATCTTGATTCTGAACGAGCAGCAGCAGCAAGCAGGGGAGTTTTGCCACATGACCTCCAAGGTGATCACCGTCGGTGGAGAGTACGGCACCATGGCCTTCGTAGACCATTCACGGGGCATCCTCTTCTGCAACGTGCTTCACGGGGATCGCCCTCATCTCTACTATGTGCCTTTGCCCACGCCGCCGCTCCATCACAGTTGGCTCGACTGCAGCAATGCGTTGCGTGTTCGCGACATCGCCGTCGACGCCAAAGCCGGCCGCATCAGGTTCGTCGAGCTGTGCCTTCATGGAGAGACCAATGGGTGGCAGGTGCAGGTTGTCACATGGAGTAGGAGTGCTGCCTGCAATAACCAGGAGGAGGATTGGAGGCAGGAGCGCGACCTTTTCACTGCCCAGCTGCTGCTGTCCGGCGACCTACCGGAGCAGCTGCCCAGGGAGTCGTGCTGGGACGGCCGCGGAGGACCTCCCCCGCCGCCCACCCAGGACCTCAAGAGGATGTACGCCGAGTTTCCGATCCTGAGCTTGCACGACGACGACACTCTATACCTGATGATCAGCGAACGAATCGTCGCCTGGGACAGGTGGGTGATTGCTGTCGATATGGCCAGCATGACTCTGCAAGACGTTGCTCACTTCCGCCGATCAGAAAACATCAGATTGAAATTTCGGCAGAGCAACATCTCCAGCCATCTCAACATGGGCGCTTCTCCAGCTGCAAGAAAACGGCCTGGGGTGGAGGTGCTGGAGTCATCTCGCGAGAAGCAATGTGTATTGTCTACGTTGGATGATATGGTGTCATCCTGGGATGCTGGAACTATCAAGGGGAGCTCAGTATGGGGATGATATGGACTTGGACATGACTACGTTGTTGAACGAGCACTAGAGATGATGGGTGTTATTGTAGTAATATGGTAAGTTTGGAGAGAAGATAACGAAGTGGTCGAAACGAGTATTCTTGTTTCCCACTTCATATTTCAGATTCACAACTAGGCTCACAAGCCTCTAGCCACACTTGGCTCAACAACATCTTAGTTGGACAAATTTTAGTTAATTTTCCATACCCTACGCGACCAAAGTTATAGTGTGACGTGACACAAACATTGTCCCATAACTTAGGGACGAGGCTAGACTACAATTCGATTATCTGCAGAGGTTGCATTTACCACCCATCAAAATGCACTGTGCTTAGGCATCTCTCCAGGAAGCAAGACCGCAGTCGTACATAAACAAGATACACTTACACGACCATTCACGCTACCAAGACACTCCATATATAGCTAGGAACGCATTGAAATTGAACACAACTACATTACATCTTTGGTCATCTACAACAAATATTTGCAAAGACAATTTAGACTATGTTCATGATATTTGTTTCTAGTTTAATCAAATTACTAATTAACTCCCACTAAATTTAACATCCTCCATGGTTAGTTTTAGTGACACACGATCTAAATCCACCACACCAAGTCCGATCTTCACGAGAGAATATGTAGTTTCAATGGTGAACATCAACATGTTGATCATATCATTTATATGATTCGTGTCCAACCTTTCAGTTTGACATGCTCCGAGGAAATGTCTGTACATACTGAACTCGTTAAGTTTAACTCTACCATTTTTGCATGTGCAAAACTAGCTTACACACGTTGTATACAAACCTAGAGTTTATAACACCCGATCATCACAAGATGCTTCAAAACGATGAACTTTTGCAAGAGTGTATACTGATAACCTCCAAGAGTAGGGGATAACTGTAGCACCTCTTAATATGTAAGTATGGATATCGAACTGCAGGAGCAAGATGGAAAAGCTATTTGCTCTCCCCAACTAGAATGTCACAATTCTAGTTGTATATGCACTAAACAAAACGAAGTAAGGAAGAGTTTTAACTTGATACTTGAATGTAATAACAAAATAGAAAATATAGAAGTGTCCCAGTCCTCTAAATGCAAGAGGACAAGACGAATGCTCTTATAGGAATAATGGACATTGGTTCATGGTTTCATTGGAGATCAAAGAACATATATATGTATGTATTTTGCGTGCATCACATACTAATATTGAAGTGGGGGATTATCTTATACCGTCGCGATGGCGCAACTAAGATGAATAAAGGGATAAACATGACATGCAAATATAACATGACATGATATAGCCTTTTCTTGTGCCTTTGATCTCCACCTCCAATGCACCCACATGATTTCCATCATACCACCAGCAGGGTTGCCTCCACCATATGGTTTAACTACAACTATTCACAACTCACTGTGATGAAGTTAAGAAAATTACATGGCATTTAAGATTGACACGCGGGTCATACAACAAAATTGACAACCATATGGCTCCTGCCGGTTGCCTTACTCATCGACATGCAAGTTGTGACAAATATTGCAAAACATGATCATCTCATACATCAAACATATCACATCACATCTTGGCTGTACCACATCACATGTCCTGCAAAAACAAGTTAGACATCTACACCTTATTGTTTGAAAGTTTTATGTGCTTCTATGGTTTGCATAAGAATTGTTCTTACATACGCATAGAAACCACAATATTGATAATGCAAGTGTATTATTAAATTTTATATGTCCCCTTTACAAAGATGGTTTCAACTACAGCGAGAGCGAATGTCACCTCCAGATATTTATACAATATAAGCTGCATATCAAGTGCAAAATTGGTCCGAAGAATGAAGGTTGGTCCAAGCAGCTGCATTCCACTATCTCGCAAAAGCAAAGCATTGTACTCGTACCGGTATCTACACATAAATCTAGCTCTAATATCACTGGATTCGCGGCGTAGAAAACAAAAAATTCCTACGAGATGTGAATAAAACCAAGATCGGATCTAGGAAGAGCGAAGATCTAATCTAAAAAGGTGCAATAAATTGGACATATTATTTCTACATACTATTGTAGAACACGAGCGGAAACAATCTAGTACAGTGGTTGATGTAGTTGTTCTCCACGCGATCCAATCCGATCAACATCGCAACAAGCGATGCGTCCGAGTTATGCACACGTGAAGCAGAAGAAGGTCTCCTCCTTCTTAATCTAGAAAGTATAGGTGGAGAGGTAGATGGGATCTATGACCTGCATCACGCCGGCGATGGTGGTTATAGTGGAGAACTCCATGGGCAAGGCTTCGCCTATGATCAGGGAGGAGGAGGGGGAGAGGGAAAGAAGAGGGAGACGGGCTAGGGTTGGATATAACCTTCCCCTTGCCCGTGCCTCACTTATATAGGGGGCATGGGCACATTTGCCCCTCATCGAAGCCCTAGGCTCGCGCCCAAAGGGAGGAGGGAGAAGACTTGGCCCCCAAGTTGACCCCCCCTTTAGGGCTGCCCATGGGTTGGCCGCCGCATGGGTCGTAAGGGGGCTAGTGCCCCAGGACCAAGTGGGCATGGGCTCCACCCTTGTGTGGTCCCTTCGGGGCAAATGGGTCCCACTGTGTGACCCTCCAGAACCTTCTAGAACTTTCCCGATACGACACCGGAAAAATTCTGAGTTCTTCTAAAACCCTAAAAAGAATTTCATGTATATGAACCTTATTATCCAGGCCATTCAGAAACTCCTCGTGTTTTCCTGGATCCCATCCAAGACTCAGAACAAACCACCGGTTTCAGCATCATGAATATCTTATTTGGTTCACCTTCATATTTTTCGTGGTCTATATCATGCGAGTTATAGCAGTCCTAGGGAATTTGTTCGGTGTCTCGGAGTTGTCATATTCCTATTAATGATTGTGACAGCTTTTATAGGATACGTACCACCTTGGGGTCAGATGAGCTCCCTAGCTTCATAGAGCATTAAGTGTGTGACCCTACGGGTTAGAGAACACGTGGACATGATCGAAACACCTCTCCGATCAATAATCAGTATTGGGTTCTGGATTTCCATAATGACTCTCACACATTCAGCAAATATTTATCGGTTGAACCAGGATGTCAAGGATTAAAACAATCTCGTATTCCATTCTCTTTGTTTTTTTTTGCTATTTTACTTGTCTGAGATTTGATTGTCGGTACAACCATACCTAGTTCAATCTCGTTCATAGCAAGTACTCTTTACTCGTACCACAATACAACATTTTTTGTGGCTAACTCCTGCAAGCCATATAGAATGTGTGTTATTAAGCGCGTCCTCAGTATGTCTCCCCGTCACGTGGATGGACAAATCGCAGTCTTGATACATGCAACCCAACAAGTAATTTACGAGAGACCTAAACGCCTTATGGTAATCCATGTATTAAGTGACGTTTGATGCCCTCAAAGTATTCCTCCGGTGCTCGGGGTGACATAATGTCATGGTCTAAGGATAGTGATACTTGAAAATGGAAAGCTACATCAATTTAAACATATTGACACGATCATATTGCTTTGCCTAGTTAGGTCTTGTCCATCACGTCATTCTTCTAATGACATGACTCCATTATTAATTGACAACACTCTATAATTAGGAAACTTGAACCATCATTAATCAACGGGCTAGACTAGTAGATGCTTACTAGGGACACGATGTTGTTTATGAAACCACACAAGTATTATGTTTTGTGTTAATAAAATTCTAGCATGGAGTATAAATGTTTATCATGAACAATTAAATATAATAATAACAATGCTATTGTTGCCTATAGGGCATATTTCCAACAATCTCCCACTTGCACTAGAGTCAGTAATCTAGTTTATAGTAGATAAACTCCATACCATCATCATGACGCTATGTACCCCTCGCTAGAACACCTTCCCCACTTATCACCATGACAGGATGGAACATATTGTAAGACAAGAAGCCAGAAGAACTCAAGATGTCCATCTAACCTTACCTTATTGAAGGAGATGGTGACCTTCCTCCCCACAACTTCCTCCATCCACTGGAGCCATTAGGGAATAAGGAAGAGCCCTTGCTTGCCCCCGATCTAGTTAAAGGGATCTAGAGCACTGCTCACTAATGGCATAAAGCCAAGACACCACACGGGGAACTCCAAACCTAGAATACTCCATACATGTCGGTCTCCACCATCTATGCCACACTGAACGTCATCGCTGCTGGTGAGGATAGTCGGGCGAGCTGTTGGAGAACGAGCGACTCTCAAGGGATAGGTGGGAGCGGAGAGAATGGTAGAGGGGGGAAAGTATGCACAAGTGCACTATATTAAGAGGGAGGAATATAAGAACCAGAATTAAAATACACTATGCTAAAAAATGATATAAAAGTATTTAGTATTTTTTTCGATTCATGGTAGGTAAACTATGAGCAATGCGTAAGAGGGACTTCTTTTCGGCTTCTAGGATGGTTTCTCTCAGAAGCTACCCTCCCGCATATTGTCCTAGAAGCCTGCCTCCTAATTTTTTTTTGAACTTACAAATTACTCTACCCAATACTAGAAGTTTAAACAAATTTGGGAGACGGGCTTCTCAGAGAAGATCACGGAGGGTAGCTTTTGGGACGAGCATGGGTTAAGCTTTGGGATGTTGATGCATGTAAAATGAATACATGAACTTTGTAGTTTATTGCCACATATTCTCACATATTTGCATATTATATAATGTCATATCCATGTTTTATATTGTTTTGGGATTTTCCAATGATCTCCCTTATTTTGGTTATAACTCTGTAGAACAGGAAATCCTTGCTTGTGTATTTTATTTACTTTCAGGGACCTATACGGAGTAATATGGACCTGGGATTTTCCTAGGATTAATATTTCACGAAGACGAACATTCCGGAGTCTTGGAATCTCACGAACGGCCACAACCTAGCTGTGTCTGGGTAGCTTGGGTGGTGCGGCCATCACCCCTAGCCGCGTCACCACCCCTCTTTCTTTCCTCGAGTGTCCACAACCATCCATCCAAAGCAGTAACTGATGGTCTTGACCAAAAAACTCCTATATAAAGGTCCCCCGACACATCTCAGAAAGGAGGCAGAGCCTACCACAGAAGCACCAAAATAGAGTCAGAACCATCAAAGATTGGAGGGGGGAACCTCTGCTGGAGTCACCGCCGGTGGGATCTCAACCCTCTCCAAGATGTGCATCAAAACCACCAAGATGAAGAGGGAGTAGTCCAACCCTGGACTATGGGTTTGTGGAAGTAGCTTGATCTCTCTCTCCCCCTCCCTCCCTCCCTCCCTCTCTCTCTCTATCTCTCTCTCTCTCTCTCTCTCTCTCTCTCTCTCTCTCTCTCTCTCTCTCTCTTGTTCTATCAATGTTTTAGTTTCACATGAGCTGCCCAACATGATTATGGTCATCTATCCCTTGTGGCGGATCTCTATTCTATGAGTTGATATCAGATTGTAATTCTCTTATGTGTGAGATGTATGAGTAGATGCATATTATGTACCCCTTTCTTAGTACTTGTTTTGATCCAACTTGTATGAGAGAATATGTGTGGGGGAACGTGTGTATTAGATGGAGTAACATGGCGGTGGTGATTAAATAGTGACACAAAATTCATGATCTACTATGGTTTTTACCTTACTTTTGTTACCTCACTAGGGATTAAGTGAATGCATGTGATATGGTTTCATCCAGTGACAATCTTGGTGATCTTGTTTGTTCAAGGTAGCATATTTGATATTCAAAAATCAAGTCATAGTGCTTATGGCTATATTCTGTTTATTCTTACTTCCGAATTGTATGGAGTTTTCCCTTTCTGGAGAAGCATGAGAGAGATGTGTTGCATCATCTCCATGTTATGACCTGATGCCATACAAATGCTTATTACACATATAGAAGTTCCATTAATGTTATATTGCTTGTGAGTTGTTATATGTCCATTGCACCTTTATGAGAGAGTAGACAAGTGAAACCATAAAACCTGGTCAACTTTTTATCATAAGAAACACCTCTACATTGCTTTTATCATCCTTTAATTTTTTTGTACTTATTAAATTCGAAAACACAAAAATACTTTACTATTAGCAAATCCAACCAAAAACCCAAAAAAACCTTTACTATATTGTTTTTTTACTTTATTTCCTAGTCATAGATTGTTTTTGCTTTTATTTATTTACAAGTTTATTCTAGTTTACTTACACAAAAACTTGTGCTTGACAACCACACAGTGGAGTTGGGGACACAATACATCATATTTTGTTTTCTAGGTTGTTTGAAAAGTAAAATGAGAGAAGTTCTTCGTCAATTCCACGAGAGTTTGATATAACTGATAGTGAGAGTGTTTATAGTCTTTTCTAGTGCAACAAGTTAGATCATGACACAAAATGCAAAACTGAAAATAAAATAACAAACCGAAATATGCAAGACAACAACAAAACAAAAGAAAATTCTTTGAAGGTAAAGATGGATAAAATGATGCTCACGTAGGTGCAACCTCCCCAAGCTTAGGTGTTTACACAAGTTGGTGATTGATGCGTGTAGTTGACACGTCCGTTGGGAACCCCAAGAGGAAGGTGTGATGCACACAGCGGCAAGTTTCCCTCAGTTAGAAACCAAGGTTTAATCGAACCAGTAGGAGTCAAGAAGCACGTTGAAGGTTGATGGCGGCGGGATGTAGTGCGGCGCAACACCGGAGATTCCGGCGCCAACGTGGAACCTGCACAACACAACCAAAGTACTTTGCCCCAACGAAACAAGTGAGGTTGTCAATCTCACCGGCTTGCTGTAACAAAGGATTAACCGTATTGTGTGGAAGATGATTGTTTGCAGAGAAAACAATAAAACAAGTATTGCAGCAGATTTGTATTTCAAGTATTAAAGAATGGACCGGGGTCCACAGTTCACTAGAGGTGTCTCTCCCATAAGATAAAAGCATGTTGGGTGAACAAATTACGATCGGGCAATTGACAAATAGAGAGGGCATAACAATGCACATACATGACATGATAAGTATAGTGAGATTTAATTGGGCATTACGACAAAGTACATAGACCGCCATCCAACCGCATCTATGCCTAAAAAGTCCACCTTCGAAGTTATCATCCGAACCCCTCCGAGCATTAAGTTGCAAAGCAACAGCACAATTGCATTAAGTATGGTGCGTAATGTAATCAACAACTACATCCTCGGACATAGCGCCAATGTTTTATCCCTAGTGGCAACAAGCACAACACAACCTTAGAACTTTCGTCACATCGTCCTGGTGTCAATGCGGCATGAACCCACTATCGAGCATAAATACTCCCTCTTGGAGTTAAAAGCAAAAACTTGGCCAGAGCCTCTACTAGTAACGGAGAGCATGCAAGATCATAAACAACACATATGTAATAACTTGATAATTAACATGACATGGTATTCTCTATCCATCGGATCCCGACAAACACAACATATAGAATTACGGATAGATGATCTTGATCATGTTAGGCAGCTCACAAGATCCAACAATGAAGCATAATGAGGAGAAGACAACCATCTAGCTACTGCTATGGACCCATAGTCCAGGGGTGAACTACTCACTCATCACTCCGGAGGCGACCATGGCGGTGTAGAGTCCTCCCGGGAGATGAATCCCCTCTCCGGCAGGGTGCCGGAGGAGATCTCCGTAATCCCCGAGATGGGATCGGCGGCGGCGGCGTCTCGCAAGGTTTTCCGTATCGTGGTTTTTCGTATCGTGGGTTTCGCGACGGAGGCTTTAAGTAGGCGGAAGGGCGAGTCGGGGGCCGGACGAGGGGCCACACCATAGGGCGGCGCGGCCCCCCGGGCCGCGCGGCCCTGTGGTTTGGCCACCTCGTGGCCCCACTTCGTGTGTTCTTCGGTCTTCCGGAAGCTCCGTGGAAAAATAGGACCCCGGGTCTTCGTTTCGTCCAATTCCGAGAATATTTCGTTACTAGGATTTCTGAAACCAAAAACAGCAGAAAACAGGAACCGGCACTTCGGCATCTTGTTAATAGGTTAGTTCCGGAAAATGCACGAATATGACATAAAGTGTGCATAAAACATGTAGGTATCATCAATAATATGGCATAGAACATAAGAAATTATCGATACGTCGGAGACGTATCAAGCATCCCCAAGCTTAGTTCTCGCTCGTCCCGGCAGTGTAAAACGATAACAAAGATAATTTCTGAAGTGATATGCCATCATAACCTTGATCATACTATTTGTAAACATATGTAGTGGATGCAGCGATCAAAACAATGGTAATGACATGAGAAAACAAGTGTATCATATAGCAAAGACTTTTCATGAATAGTACTTCAAGACAAGTATTAATAAGTCTTGCATAAGAGTTAACTCATAAAGCAATAAATCAAAGTAAAGGTATTGAAGCAACACAAAGGAAGATTAAGTTTCAGCGGTTGCTTTCAACTTGTAACATGTATATCTCATGGATAATTGTCAACATAGAGTAATATAACAAGTACAATATGCAAGTATGTAGGAATCAATGCACAGCTTCACACAAGTGTTTGCTTCTTGAGGTGGAGAGAAATAGGTGAACTCGACTCAACATAAAAGTAAAAAGAATGGTCCTTCAAAGAGGAAAGCATCGATTGCTATATTTGTGCTAGAGCTTTTATTTTGAAAACATGAAACAATTTTGTCAACGGTAGTAATAAAGCATATGAGTTATGAAAGTTATATCTTACAAGTTGCAAGCCTCATGCATAGTATACTAATAGTGCCCGCACCTTGTCCTAATTAACTTGGACTACCGGATCTTTGCAATGCACATGTTTTGACCAAGTGTCACAATGGGGTACCTCCATGCCGCCTGTACAAAGGTCTAAGGAGAAAGCTCGCATTTTGGATTTCTCGCTTTTGATTATTCTCAACTTAGACATCCATACCGGGACAACATGGACAACGGATAATGGACTCCTCTTTAATGCATAAGCATGTGGCAACAATTATTATTCTCATATGAGATTAAGGATATATGTCCAAACCGAAACTTCCACCATGAATCATGGCTTTAGTTAGCGGCCCAAAGTTCTTCTCTAACAATATGCATGCTCCAACCATGAAGGTGGTAGATCTCTCTTGCTTCGTGACAAGACGGACATGCATAGCAACTCACATGATATCCAACAAAGAATAGTTGATGGCGTCCCCAGAAACATGGTTATCGCTCAACAAGCAACTTAATAAGAGATAAAGTGCATAAGTACATATTCAATACCACAATAGTTTTTTAGTATTTGTCCCATGAGCTATATATTGCAAAGGTGAATGATGGAATTTTAAAGGTAGCACTCAAGCAATTTACTTTGGAATGGCGGATAAATACCATGTAGTAGGTAGGTATGGTGGACACAAATGGCATAGTGGTTGGCTCAAGTATTTTGGATGCATGAGAAGTATTCCCTCTCGATACAAGGTTTAGGCTAGCAAGGTTATTTGAAACAAACACAATGATGAACGGTACAACAAAACTCACATAAAAGACATATGGTAAACATTATAAGACTCCATACCGTCTTCCTTGTTGTTCAAAACTCAATACTAGATGTTATCTAGACTCTAGAGAAACCAAATATGCAAACCAAATTAGCAAGCTCTAAGTGTTTCTTCATTAATGGGTGCAAAGTATATGATGCAAGAGCTTAAACATGAGCACAACAATTGCCAAGTATCAAATTATCCAAGACATTTTAGAGTTACTACATGTATCATTTTCCAATTCCAACCATATAACAATTTAACGAAGATGAAACTTCGCCATGAATACTATGAGTAGAGCCTAAGGACATATTTGTCCATATGCAACAGCGGAGCGTGTCTCTCTCCCATAAAGTGAATGCTAGGATCCATTTTATTCAAACAAAACAAAAAACAAAAACAAACCGACGCTCCAAGCAAAGTACATAAGATGTGGCCGAATAAAAATATAGTTTCGGGGAGGAACTCGATAATGTTGTCGATGAAGAAGGGGATGCCTTGGGCATCCCCAAGCTTAGACGCTTGAGTCTTCTTAATATATGCAGGGGTGAACCACCGGGGCATCCCCAAGCTTAGAGCTTTCACTCTCCTTGATCATATTGCATCATACTCCTCTCTTGATCCTTGAAAACTTCCTCCACACCAAACTCGAAACAACTCATTAGAGGGTTAGTGCATAATAAAAATTCACATGTTCAGAGGTGACACAATCATTCTTAACACTTCTGGACATTGCATAAAGCTACTGGACATTAATGGATCAAAGAAATTCATCCAACATAGCAAAAGAGGCAATGCGAAATAAAAGACAGAATCTGTCAAAACAGAACAGTCCGTAAAGATGGATTTTATTAGGCCACCAGACTTGCTCAAACGAAAATGCTCAAATTGAATGAAAGTTGCGTACATATCTGAGGATCATGCTCGTAGAATTGGCGTAATTTTCTGAGCTACCTACAGGGAGATAGACCCAGATTCGTGACAGCAAAGAAATCTGGAACTGCGCAGTAATCCAAATCTAGTACTTACTTTTCTATCAAAGACTTTACTTGGCACAACAAAACATAAAACTAAGATAAGGAGAGGTTGCTACAGTAGTAAACAACTTCCAAGACACAAATATAAAACAAAAATACTGGAGTAAAAACATGGGTTGTCTCCCATAAGCGCTTTCTTTAACGCCTTTCAGCCTAGGCGCGAAAAGTGTAACTCAAGTGTTATCGAAGGGTGGTGCGTCAACCTTACCTTGGGCTTTACCCTTACCTTTCTTATTGTTTTTCCTTCCCTTTGGTTTAGGGAATATATGATTTCCCCTGGCATAGAGGTGAATTTCAGAGTGCCTTTTCCCACATCAATGACTCGCTCCCAATAGTTTCAACAGGGATCTCCCGAGTATGATTTTTCCCTGTTTCAATAACAAGATAATCAATGGATATTGTTCTTCCAAGAATGGTTGTATGCACACTGCGGCTATTCCCTTAGGAATTATAATAGAGTTATCAATGAGAGTTATTTCTTCTCCTCCTTCATCGACTCCCCAAAGTTTCAAAGATTTATAAATGCTTTCAGGCATAAGGCAAAATTTATACATAATATCACAATAGGCATGAAGAGTTCGATCACCGATAACAATTTTAACAGCAGGATCCCACAACGAAAGTTCCGAGTTCACTAAAACTTGATCAAGACGGTTACGAATGTATCCATAATTTTCATTTAAGCGAGATGCACTTGTCTCAAGAGTATTTAATCTATTATGAATGCTGATAAGGGCTGAATCAAAATTATTAGCCGAATCATGTGATGCAACCAACTTCTTTATGGCATTAAAAGCTTGATCCCCATTGCAATGGAGGAAATCTCCTCCCACTAAAGTATCCAAAGCATATCTATAGCGAACCATAAGACCAAAATAAAAATTACTAAGGAGCAAACTTAGAGTCATTTGAGGTTCAGTTTCACGATAAGAAGTAAAAATTCTAGACCAAGCATCCTTAAAACTCTCCTCATCCCCTTGTTTAAAAGTGAAGACTAATTCTTCAGGCGAAGAAGTAACAGGTTCAGAGCTAGACATGGTAACAAAAGTAACTAAATATTTTTTTGTATTTTTAATATAGAGTGCAAGACAATAAAGCAAACTAGATAAAGTAAATGCAAGTAAACTAATTTTTTTTTTTGTGTTTTTGATATAGCAAACAAGATAGCAAATAAAGTAAAGCTAGCAACTAATTTTTTGTGTTTTGATATAAGTGCAGCAAACAAAGTAGTAAATAAAATAAAGCAAGACAAAAACAAAGTAAAGAGATTGAGAAGTGGAGACTCCCTTGCAGCGTGTCTTGATCTCCCCGGCAACGGCGCCAGTAAATTTGCTTGCCGGCGCGGAGTTGGCGTGGGAGTTAGAAATCTTTGTTGAGTAACTTTTCTTCGAGTCCCCGGCAACGGCGCCGTAAATTTGCTTGATGCGTGTAGTTGACACGTCCGTTGGGAACCCCAAGAGGAAGGTGTGATGCGCACAGCGGCAAGTTTCCCTCGCTAGAAACCAAGGTTTAATCGAACCAAGTAGGGAGTCAAGAAGCACGTTGAAGGTTGATGGCGGCGGGATGTAGTGCGGCGCAACACCGGAGATTCCGGCGCCAACGTGGAACCTGCACAACACAACCAAAGTACTTTGCCCCAACGAAACAAGTGAGGTTGTCAATCTCACCGGCTTGCTGTAACAAAGGATTAACCGTATTGTGTGGAAGATGATTGTTTGCAGAGAAAACAAGTAAAACAAGTATTGCAAGCAGATTTGTATTTCAAGTATTAAAGAATGGACCGGGGTCCACAGTTCACTAGAGGTGTCTCTCCCATAAGATAAAAGCATGTTGCGTGAACAAATTACAGATCGGGCAATTGACAAATAGAGAGGGCATAAGAATGCACATACATGACATGATAAGTATAGTGAGATTTAATTGGGCATTACGACAAAGTACATAGACCGCCATCCAACCGCATCTATGCCTAAAAAGTCCACCTTCGAAGTTATCATCCGAACCCCTCCAAGTATTAAGTTGCAAAGCAACAGCACAATTGCATTAAGTATGGTGCGTAATGTAATCAACAACTACATCCTCGGACATAGCGCCAATGTTTTATCCCTAGTGGCAACAAGCACAACACAACCTTAGAACTTTCTCACATCGTCCTGGTGTCAATGGGCATGAACCCACTATCGAGCATAAATACTCCCTCTTGGAGTTAAAAGCAAAAACTTGGCCGAGCCTCTACTAGTAATGGAGAGCATGCAAGATCATAAACAACACATATGTAATAACTTGATAATTAACATGACATGGTATTCTCTATCCATCGGATCCCGACAAACACAACATATAGAATTACAGATAGATGATCTTGATCATGTTAGGCAGCTCACAAGATCCAACAATGAAGCATAATGAGGAGAAGACAACCATCTAGCTACCGCTATGGACCCATAGTCCAGGGGTGAACTACTCACTCATCACTCCGGAGGCGACCATGGCGGTGTAGAGTCCTCCGGGAGATGAATCCCCTCTCCGGCAGGGTGCCGGAGGAGATCTCCGTAATCCCCCGAGATGGGATCGGCAGCGGCGGCGTCTCGCAAGGTTTTCCGTATCGTGGTTTTTCGTATCGTGGGTTTCGCGACGGAGGCTTTAAGTAGGCGGAAGGGCAGAGTCGGGGCCGGACGAGGGGGCCACACCATAGGGCGGCACGGGCCCCCCCTGGGCCGCGCGGCCCTGTGGTTTGGCCACCTCGTGGCCCCACTTCGTGTGTTCTTCGGTCTTCTGGAAGCTCCGTGGAAAAATAGGCCCCTGGGTCTTCGTTTCGTCCAATTCCGAGAATATTTCGTTACTAGGATTTCTGAAACCAAAAACAGCAGAAAATGCACTTCGGCATCTTGTTAATAGGTTAGTTCCAGAAAATGCACGAATATGACATAAAGTGTGCATAAAACATGTAGGTATCATCAATAATATGGCATAGAACATAAGAAATTATCGATACGTCGGAGACGTATCAGTGAAGAAGTTGACTATCAGAGAACAAGGTGCACTTTACACTGATGGAATTGTTCCTGTTGGTAATGTTACTGCTTACAGTCCTTTGTCCACTTGGAATGAGATGATTTCTGGCAACAGTTCAGCCTCTGATACAACCCTGCAAATTATTACTGGGGATGAAGATGTTGCTGAATCATCTGCTCAAGGAGCTGCCCGAGCCTTGGCTATTTCTGCACAGCAGGTGGATGTGGAGGAAATCCCTGCAAGTTTCATGATTGCAAGGACTGTCTTAATCCAGATGCAGCAGCCAAATCTTTACATCAACGCTAGATCTTTACAGGATGCTGTCTTCCCTTCAATGAATCTGATCAAGACTTTCTTTTCAACCAATCCTGCTACTGTCAAGACTGTGCCTGATCGTCGTGTTGCCAGAAAGTTATGCTTTGATGATTCTCCTTTGATGGATTCAGACTCGATGGTGCCAGATTCATATGTTCCTGAGTATGAAATCATTCACAGTCAGCCGGTTGCTTCAGTTAAACGTGCCCGCATCACCCATAAGAAGCAAGTCCAGGTCACAACAGCTGTTAGGAGGAGTCCAAGGAACAATATCTACAAGGGGTTTAAGGTGAATATGCCCACTGATTCTAAGAAAATGAAGTCCAAGGTGAGCACTAGAATAATTCCTGATGCCAATACACCCTCCAAAGATGTGTTTGATTCTGCTGACAAGGACTCCCCTCCAGTACCGCCTCCTACACCAGTTTCAGTATTACAGAAGATTGGTGTCAACATTTGTGGCATTCCTGAAGAAGAACTGGAGAAGGAAAAGCTTGAGAAGTCTGAATCCGATGAGGAAGCTTGACCTGTTGCATGTTGAGGCAGCAAAATAAATTCCCCTTTATGCATTTGTTTAGTTATTATGGAACTCTGCTTCTTTCTATTACAGAACTGTTTCTTCATTTAAATACAGGTTGTTCTGCCTGTTTATTATATTCAGTATTTGTGAACTTGATGAATTCATCGCTTAGGCATTGGCACATCTTGTGTTGGAATATAAGGGGTATTAATTCGGATGAAAAGCATAATGCTATACGTGATCATATTGAATCTACTGGTTGTTCTATTATCTGTCTGCAAGAAACGAAAAGAGCATCCTTTGATCATTCATATATTAGGAAATTTTGCCCAAAGCGATTCGATAAATTTATTAGCTACCCTTCTGATGGTAGATCTGGTGGTCTCATTGTCATTTGGAATAGTGCTGTGGTAAGGGGTGAATTAATTCAAAATTTGGCATGGGCTACCACAATTAAATTCTATTCCACACAAGCCAATAGTTCTTGGATACTATCTAATATATATGGTCCATGTGATGGTGATGATAGAAACAATTTTGTTAACTGGCTTTATAACATTGATATTGAGGATTCAGATAATTGGATTTTGATGGGGGACTATAATTTCTATAGATCACAAAATGACAGAAATAAAGTTGGAGGTAATATTGATGATATGTTGCAATTTAATGATATCATAAGATCACAAAGCTTGGTTGATTTGCCTCTCGCAAGGTGCTAGGTTTACTTGGTCAAATATGCGATCGACCCTCTTTTGGTAAAATTGGACTGGTTTCTTACTTCAAATAACTGGACTTCTGTCTTCCCAAGCACATCTGTTACTGCTTTGCCCAGGCCAGTATCAGATCATATTCCTTGCCTAGTTTCCATTCAATCATCTATTCCAAGAACAAAGATATTTAGGTTTGAAAATTCATCGGACACGACGATCCGGGTTTTAAAGAAACCGTGCAGGTTGCTTGGCACAAAAATGTGAGAAAAACAAATGCTCGCGTGCTGTCATTAGTGCAAAACTGAAAAATGTCAGACAAGCTCTTAAAAAATGGAGTAAATCTATCTCCAAGCTCTCTCTACTTATTGATAATTGTGAAAAAGTATTACAGCAGGTTGATGACATTGAACAAGCTAGACGTCTAACTCTGCCTGAGAGCAATTTCAGGAAAATACTTAAAAACCATATTATTAGACTACAGTCTTACAGACAACAATACTGGAAGAAAAGGTGTACAGAAAGATGGATAAAATTCGGAGATGAAAACTCAAAGTTCTTCCATAGAATAGCAACAGAGAGGCATAGAAAAAATTCAATTGCATCAATAACTACTGCAGATGGTATTGTTATAACTGAGCATGAAGCTAAAGCAAATGTGTTATTCCAGGCTTATAAGAGTAGATTGGGAGTGACTGCTAATCATAATATGCTCTTTAATCTTAATCATCTCTTCAACCCAGTTGAAGGACTTAATGCCATTTCAGTTCCTTTCTCAAAGGAAGAAATTGATGAAGTCATTAGAAAAATTCCACTAGACAAGGCTCCAGGCCCAGATGGTTTTAATGGCTGTTTTCTCAAAACTTGCTGGGATATAGTGGCACCTGATTTCTATAAATTATGTCAAGATTTTGCTGAGGGAAGATTGTTTCTTGACAGTATAAATAATTCCTTGATTACACTTATACCAAAGAAACAAGCACCAATAACTGTTAATGATTATAGGCCAATCTCATTATTGAATTCATGTCTAAAGCTTCTGACTAAGTTACTGGCTGATAGACTGCAGCAATGGATAATTAAATTGGTGAGCAAAAATCAATATGGGTTCATTAGAGGCAGAACAATTCAAGACTGCCTTGCTTGGGCTTTTGAGTATTTACATCAATGTGAGACATCAAAAAGGGAAATCATAGTATTAAAATTGGATTTCGAGAAGGCATTTGATATGATTGAACATGATACAATATTAAGTATTTTAAAGCATATGGGTTTTGATGATATATGGTTGCAATGGATCAAATGCATACTGTCTTCAGGACATTCATCAATACTATTGAATGGTGTACCAGGTAAACTGTTTCATTGTATGCGTGGTGTGAGACAGGGTGATCCTCTATCACCATTACTATTTGTAGCTGCAGCTGAACTTTTGCAAGTCATTATTAATAGAGAAATGTTGCAAGGAAGACTTTCTGTTCCAATTCCATGTGGTGATCTTTTTCCAGTGGTACAATATGCTGACGATACTATTTTGGTAATGAGAGCAGATGCTACTGAAGTTGCTCATATAAAGAGTATTTTGATTGACTATGCCACTTCAACAGTGGCTGAAAATAAATTTTCATAAATCTAACCTGGTGCCCATCAACATATCACCACAAAAAGCTCAGGATCTGGCTGCTTTATTTGGATGTTCAGTGGCGTCCATGCCATTTACCTATCTGGGATTACCTATGGGAACTACTAAACCTACAGTATCAGAAATGCTTCCTCTAGTTGACAGAATTGAGAGAAGGGTCTCAAACACAACCTTGCTGATGTCTCATGCAGGAAAACTGACATATGTAAATGCAATTCTCACTTCGATGGCAACATATGCAATGTGTACTATTGAAATAAATCCCAAAGTTATGAACCATATAGACAAAATAAGAAGAAGGGTGTTATGGAGTAAAAAGACTGATGAAGGAGAAAAAAGTTTTTCTCTGGCCGCCTGGGACATGGTATGTAAACCAAAAAACAAGGGTGGTTTAGGAGTTTTAAATATGAAAATTCAGAATCAAGGTCTTTTATTGAAATTCTTGGACAAATTCTATAACAAACAAGATGTACAGTGGGTTCAGCTTATTTGGGACACATATTACCAAAATTCTATACCTCATGCTACTAATGCTTGTGGTTCATTCTGGTGGAGGGCTGTCATGAAACTATCTCCCTTTTTTAGAGGCATTGCGCATTGCAAAATTGGTAGGGGAGACACATCTCTGTTCTGGAAGGATGAGTGGAGTAATGGTATTATGCAAGATAAATATCCATGTTTATTTTCATTTGTGCAAAATGAAGATCTCTCAGTAAAGGATTTCTGCTCCTCAACAGATATGGCTGAAACTTTTCACTTACCTTTATCACCGGAAGCTTTTCAAGAATATCAACAAATCCAACAACTCACACAACAAATGAATCTGTCCCAAAATACAAAGGATGTCTGGCTGTTCCAATGGGGAGATTCTTACTCATCTAGAAAATATTATAAGTTTCTATACAGAGCTGTGAGCCCCCCGGTTGCTTTCTCATGGATTTGGAGTTCTAAATTATGGCCGAAACTCAAGGTTTTCTCATGGTTATTATTGGTTGATCGGCTAAATACTAGGAACATGTTAAAAAGAAGGCATTTATATATTGGAAATGATTACTCTTGTCCTCTTTGTTCTACTGGAGAGGAGGAAACTTTAGAGCATCTATTTTTCTCATGTCCATTTAGTGCTTCATGCTGGTTGACTTTTAATATTAATTGGACTGGTGGACTGGGAACAATTGACAAGATTACTGAGGCCAAAGCAAATTTCCAGGGGTCACTTTTCTTTGAGATTTTTACAATAACTGCTTGGGGGATTTGGAAGGAAAGGAATAATAAGATCTTCAGAAATATTGATCCCTCAACAGCTTCCTGGAAGGCAAGAGTTATAGCTGATTTAAATCTTTTACGGTTTAAGGTTAACCAAAACCTTCAGAACATAATCTCTTCTTATATTAGTAGACTTTGATCTTTAAAATTTGTAAAGTGGGTGTATGCACCCGAGATGATGTAATTATTATATACCTAATATAATACAACACAGTAGGAGCCTCTCCTACTGTTTATGGTTCAAAAAAAAAAAGAAGTTGACTATCTTGAGAGATAACCTTCAACTAGCTCCCCAACAACGGCGCCAGGAAACAGTCTTGATGGGCGTAGAGTGTATACGCTTAGGTTGAGCTCCAAGTGCAGAGTTTGTACATGTGGAAGACGTTTTTTCCGCACGAGGGTGACTCGAGGGTAATATCGAACTCTCGGGGAACTGTGTGTTAAGGGTTTATCTTATTATTCTTCTCTTATGAGACCTGCAAAACAAAGAAAAATGTTTTGTGCCCTAAACCTCACCAAGTGGTTTTCAAGCACAAGGTGTGAGCAAAGATGTGAAAAGATAATAAATGCAAACAAGAAATAAATATGCAATGATATGCACGGTAATGCAACGGTGCTAGGAAACAGTGTGGTGTGTGGAACTAGTGGGATAGATCTCTCTACTTGCACAGCTCCAGAAAACAACTTGATATGTAAATGATGGTAAATAAATATGCAAGGATGGTGGAAACAATAATGGGTGATATCTTTGGGTTTTATATTGTGAACGCAAGAAATAAAAGTGTTTTTTTATTTTCGGATTTTTAAATGGCTGAAAATAAAAAGTGTGTATAAAGTGTTGGAAAGGTGTTTCTTATGATTAAAAATGGACTGGGGTTCATAGTTTCACAAATGCACTCTCTCTTTTATAAAGTGGTAGACAATGGAACACTAGAATTGATATGATTGCAAGATAAAGGTTTCATGACAAGTTACTAGTTATATGAGCATCACGTCCTAACATAGAGATCTTTTGTGTATTAATCTCTCTTATACTCCACCAAGATGCGAACCAAATCATAACACCTTAGTAATTAAGATAAATCAGAGTATAGCATTAAGTTCTATGACATGAAGTTAAAATAAGAACATGCTTGATCTAGTCATGGAGAAGTGGAAAGGTCACCCCACATCTCCGGTAGCATGGTATTCTCTTTATCCCTAGTGAGGTAATAAAGTAAGGTAAACACCCGAGTAGATCGCGGAATTTCTATCACTTTCACCGCACTAGCCACCCCCCGTTACTCCATCTAATGCATACGTTTCCCCTCATACACCCTCATACACAAGTTTGATCAGAACAAGTAAACAAGAACAGGATACATAATATGCGTCTACTTTCATAACTGAAACAAAATTATTGCAATCACAAACATATATTAACTCATAAAAAGATCCACCACAAAGGTATTACATAGATGACCGTAATCATGTTCAGCAGCTCATACGGTGCTAATTAGTGAAGCTCAAAGAGAGGAGAAATACATAAGTTACTTTCACAAACCCAAAGTCCAGGGGTGGACTCCTCCCTCTTCATCATGGTGATGATGGTGGAGCCGTTGGAGGAGGTGGAGACCACGCCAGTAGCGCCCCACCAGATTCTTCCCCTTCCAATCTGCAGCTCTAGGTCTTTGATTTCGTGTTTCTGTGTTTTTCTGGCGCTCCCTTCCGAAAGGAACCGGGGGAGTATTTTTATAGAAGTTTTTAGGTCAAGAAGGAGGCACGGAGATGAAAACGGACGACATCGGAGGCTCGAGGGCCATGATGGGGCACCCAACGCAGCCAAGGAATCTGGCCGCACGGGCCTACCCCTTTTGGTCCTCAGACTTCCTTTTTTGCGCTTCCTTAGCTCGTACTCCTTCTTCCTTCCAAAAACCGATCCTCGTAAAATCTCAGGTGATTTGGATGTCGTTTGAGTCCTTAAAACATCAAAATATAGAAAAGGGGGTTTTCTGACAGTGCAGGGTTAATTGCAGAAAGAGGGAAACTGTGAAATATCCCCAAAATCAATATAAAACAATGATATAACCCTTATATGATGCAAATATGATTAAAATATAAGTAATACAGTGCAAAGTTCCTGTATGCATTTACATGCATCAACATCCCCAAGCTTAACATATACTCGTCCTCGAGTATGAAGGTGATAAAACGAACATGGACTTTGTATTTTAATACAATAAATGGATATCAAAGATTATTACTATTGGTACATAAAATTAAATGATTCAATCTCAAAGGAGTAGAAATATACAAGATAGTTTATGAAGTGGTATCAAATTTTCAATTTAAGGATGTTTGTAACAACCCAACTTTTTGCGCATTGGTTTAATCTCTGAAATGCAAAATTTTAGGCCAACAAAAACTTTTTCTATTTTTTCAAAAAGTTCATGCATATAGTTCATCATGCTCTTGCATTATAGAAAATTGTGTGTTGTCTACTTGTGAATGTTTGATTTGTGTGTGGATTATTAAAAACTAACTACTCTTTTTAAATTTTGTGAATCTCCTTCCTTTTAGTTAAGCAATTAAGATATTCCCCTAAGCCCTTGAGCATGTGATCATGCTCACATGTGATCCTTTTTGATCATGTCTCTCTCAAATTTCCCTCCACCATACTCTCTTCCTCCTTCCTAAATTTTCAAATCTGAAACCTTCCTAGGATAAAGGGCACTTAATTCCATCACATTAGGTACCTAGAGTTGACTTGGATCATTTCTATGTGATCACATCAATTCCTTTTCGAAATTGGGATTAAATGAGAAGGGTCATGCCGGCTATGATCCTTCCCTCTCCCTTGATCATTCTTTTCACACCTTCTCCACATCCACACTCTTGTGCATGTGATCATGCTCCCATATGATCTTCCAAGATCAAGATTTTCTCAACAATCCCTCTCACATATCTATGTCTCCTTTTCTTAACTTTTCAAATTTGAAAATTCTACAAGCAAGGGGACCCTTGACCCATCACTTGGTTGACCGAGTATGTCTTAGATCATCTCTATGTGGCTAATTAAATTGATTTCAAAATTTGAAAAAAATGGGGATTGGCCATGCCGGCCATAAGCAATTCCCCTCTCTCATGATCAATTCTTCCACTCCATCTCCTCACCCTCACTCACACACGCCCAGGGGCACCTCAGCACTCTCCAGCACCCCTCCCGAAGCCCAGCTCGAGAACCCCACCTCCTGATCATGCACACTCGCATAGGGACCCGTGCATGGAGAGATTTTTGGAGATCTCCATCTCTCCTTCCTCTTGGCCTGACCTGCTTGTCCTAGGGGACGTTGCCCTGCACCCCCTCTCTTCCTGACCCCGCATGCACGTTTCCCTCGACCTCCCTCTCTCTGAACCGCCGTGGCAACCCCCAATGGCCGAGGCGCGCGTCTGCCTGGCCACGGCCACGTTCCCTACTCCACCACCTCTCTCTGGTAGCTCTGGCTTGGTCATCTGGACGCGCACGACACCACACGCCTCGGAGACACACTCGCGACGCCGCCCTTGACCCACCGACGCTGCACAGGCGACGCCCAGCCGCCCTGTCCTTTCGTCGAACGCCTGGCAGGCCGCCCGCCCCGTCGCGTCTCTCCTCTCTGTCTCACAGCACGACGCGCGCGTCCCTCCAAAACCACGGCACCGCCTCTCAGAGCTGCAGCAACGCCACCCAGCTCGACCTTCCGCCTGCTGCCGCCCTTCTTTCCGTCGGTGCCCGGACCTGGTGCACGGTGCACCGGCCGGCTCCCTTTAAATAGCGCGCCGCTCCCTCCCTTCCTTCATTTCCCTCGCCACCACCTCCCCAGAACCCCACTCCGTCGCCTCCTTGAGCGGAGAGGAGCTCTGCTCCTCCCTACGGCCGAGCTCGCTGCGCCGCCCGTGATCTCGCGGTGAAGGTGGCGTCACCGCAGGACCCCTGCGCTGCTTCCCCTCTTCCCCTCTCGATGCACCATCTCCTGCCGTCGCTGACCCACCATTTTTCTCGCCGTAGGTCGTCCAGGGACCGTCGTTCGCCGTTCGTCGCTGTCGCCGTCTACTTCGTCCGCGTCACCGCCAGGAGCCGCTGTCGCCGGAGGAGGACCTGCTGCTGCTTTGACCGGACCACCGTCTCCGCCTCGACCTCGCCAAGCTCGCCCCGAACCATCCCCGTACGCCCTCGGTAAGCATCCGCCGTTTCCAGTAGCTAGGGCTGGCCACGGAGTTGCTGCTCGCGTCGCGAGCTGGACGACGTGCATGCGCCGTCGGATGAAGACCCGACGCATGCATGCGTCCAGGCCGCAGGGCCCGTGCGCCAACGTGGCCGCCAGCTACTCCCTCCGTTCAAAAACGCCGCTCCCGCGCTGCGCCGCTGCTCCTGGGCCGAATCTGGCCGAGCCCAGCGAGCCCCGGCCCGTTTCCTCTTTTTCTTTTTCTCCCTTTTTTCTAGCCAGTAATTACCTGCTCAGGTTTTAAATCTTTAAAAATCCATAAATTGACCAAATGAGATGATTCAAGTTCCTGGATGCTCCTTACTGTTTTCTCTACCATTAGGGGTTGCATGCACATGGGTTGGTTGGACGAAGTATTCAAGCAAATTAAACCCTAAAAAGTTACAGATTAGGCATTTTAATTCGTGTGATGTTTGTGCTGGCCCTTTTTGAGTGAGGTCAATTTGGTAGTGCTGTGCATGTTAATACCTATCTTGTGGCACTGGTCCCACTTGCCAAAGCTTCCTAGTTTTTGCTTGCTAAATAAATTAAAAACTGACCAGAGAGCTCTTCTCTGATTTTTAATTCAAAATCTATACATGCTCTTGAATCTAATCCAAAGGCTACCAGTAGGTATACTGATAGGGTATTTCTGTACCAAAGGATTTAATTTTTAGGGTTATATATTAGGCCTGGTGGATTTATATCTGAAACAGGACACCTTATTAGTATTTTATTTTTGTAAATTCTTTTACAAATCAGAAAAATACAAATCCAGTGGGGTTAGTTCACATTTGTTCTTAGCTATCCAGGGGTATGCTTTGTTTTGGTTGGAGATGCTCTGGTTAGTGCTGTTCTTAGTTTTGGAATGCTCTGGTCTCTGTCTTGATTGAATTGTTTAGGTCAGTAGAAATTTTATTTGCATATGATTCTTGTGCAGGTGTGTTAAGCATGTCATTAGCTTTCTGTAGATATGCCGCATGCATTTTTGTGACTTCCAGAAAGATTTAGGTCATTTAAATGGTGCATAAGTCAATTCTGGAATTGCAAAAATCATATCTTTTGTTTTAAAAATCATAAATGGGTGAAACCACTTTCAGTAGCTTGCATTTGTCAACCTCTACATGCTGTGATTTTATCAAATTTTTGTGTGCATTATTCTGGAGATGGTTTGTTGATTGGTATGGCGTGTTTCTTTTATTTTTGCGACGATAGATTCGAACGCCGCCGGAGACGAAGGAGGAGGTGACTTCGGGGGATTTGAAGAGGACGGCCAGGGACACTTTGCTGAGCAAGGCAAGCCACCTCTTGATGCATCTCTGATCCTATATATCTTATTCTTGCATTATTACAGGTTTAATAAAAATGCATGTCTTCTATTTATTTGCCGGTGGTTAGTGCCACCCGGAGTTTTACTAATCCACCCTTAGGGTGCAGCCTTCGTTGTTACCTACTTACCACACCTCTAATAATGATATGGTGCATATCACCTTGTCATCCTTGTCGCCTCTTTACCAAGAGCAATTGGACTATAGGTTGGGAGCCCTGGAAGAATATTGTAAAAATTGTTTTCAAGCAAAAAGGTTTTTCTGGAAAACCTTGGAATGGGGTAGCCCAGCCCAAGTGTGGTTTTGATTAAATGTTTTTGAACAGAAAAGGCTTGTTTGGAGCAAGAGAAGGGAATAAAAATTGTTTTCGAAAACCTTTTGTTGACTGAGTACATCACCGGACCTAGCCAGTACAACCACATTACCCTTTAGTGGGACGGGGCGTAGCGTAGTAGTTTGCCTTGCCTTAGTTTGAGTCCTGCAAGTGTAGTGGCAGTCCGACCATGGACGCTTCGACCGGGGTTCTTCCCATGAGAAGGGACGCAACCCATTTGCCTTTTCGTGTACGCGGGGTACAACTTATGAGCTCCCATTGAAAGATGCCTAACTTGTTGAGTGGCATTCCGGAGGGTCGGGTGTCGGGGACTTTGCAACTCCTGGGTAAACGGCATCCCGGACTCTGGTGTTGGGAGGTTCAACTCATTCGGCATGTCTTAGGCTAAGGCGAGCAGGCGAAAAACTACGATCGGGCACTTGTCGTGGCATATGTTGTTATGCAGGGATGATGCCCACACGATGAGTATTCGGATCTTGTGGGGAAAGTGTACAACCTCTGCAGAGTGTAAAATCTATTCGAATAGCCGTGTCCGCGGCAATGGACGTGGGAAAGGAAGTGCTGAGTATCAAAAGAAGTTTTGGTCTTATAAAAGTGTTGTTCTCAAATATTGTTTTGGGAAAGTGACGCCAGTGGGACTGGTGGAAAGGTACCTGCGAGGTACGGTGGAAATTTGGAAAGAGGAGGGTCATATGAGATGGCCGGAAAAGAAATTGGGTCACCCTTACCTATTAGTCCGCAAACCAAAGTGGTTTACAAAAAGGTTTTCAACAAAGTTGTAGAGATGTCATAAATCTCGAGAGGAACCACCTCTCGCTCCTTGTCGCCCTAGTTTAGTGCCTGTTCCTTGCTACCGCCATATTGCATATCCTTTATTTCTCTCTAAGGTGGTTTGCGAGTACATTCAAAAGTACTCACTGGCATTGTTGTCCTGGTTATCTACTTGACCAGACTTTGAAGAAGAGTACTTCGACGAAGAGGAGTACAACGCCGAAGACGCGAACTAGGACGCTCTCCCAGTCAGCCGCCTGTAGGGTAAAGGCCTGACTTGGGTTCCACCGCTTTTGGAGTCAAGTTGTTTCCGCTGCTGTTTGGTGAACTACGGCCTTGATGGCCTATGATGTAAGACTTCGTATTACTTAAATTCGGTACTGTAATGGATGATGTAATCTGGTATCAGTTCGGTTATGTATTCACGATGGAATGATCTTGGGATCGTGAAATTGTATGCATAACAGGAGTTCTGGACTGGTAAGTCCAGGGCACCACAGAGCTGGTATCAGAGCCATCCTGACTGTAGGAGACCTTAGTTAGCATGGGCGTTAGAGATAGAACAAAAACTATTTTCTTAAACAAAAAGGTTGACTAAATGCTGAAAATGCTTAAGTCCCTTACCTCCTTCTATTTTCCGAAACTTTACTTGCATTAATGTTTTATTATGCTTAAAATTTTGCACACCGTGGTCACTAACTTAATCTACTTTAAAATTTGTGTAGATGCCGATCGAGTACACGCACGTCCGTCGGGTCGGAGTGAGGCCGCCCTCTACTTCTTTGAGCGGGCCTTAGCCGACCTCGGCTATTCGCCGCGGACGTATGGTGCCCGAGGTGAAGGGCGTCCGTACCGAGAGGTCCGCAGACTCGGAGATGGCCTGGCTGGTCACCTGCGTCGTCAGGGGGAGCGGGATTTCCCCCGCTTCTGAGGAGTTCACCATCGACGTGATGGAGCGCACGTGGCTCGACGGGATGATTCGAGTCTCCCAGGAGGCACTTGCCCGCCTTGCCTTTCTTCACCCGGAGGTTGTCGCTGGCACTGGCTACCAGTACCTTGGCCAGCACGACCTCGCGGGCCAGCCCGTGGCCGGCGCCCCGCACGCCGACACCGCACACCAGATGCACCACATGGAGTACCTGCTTCACCACACTCAGACTCAGCAGGACCGCGCCCGTGAGAGGTGCGATCTGCAGGAGGATGAGATTGTGACACTTCGCGCTCAGCTTGCTGCTGCACAGGCTGACCTTGCCAGTGAGCGCAAGCTGAGGGTTGCCGCACGCCGGAGGGTTACTCGCCTGAAGGCGAAGGTGACTTCGCTGGAGGCCCTGACTGCTCAGATGGAGGCCACTATTGAGGAGCTTGAGGACAACGGTGAGGATCTCCGCAAGGAGAACGAGGCTCTCCTTAGTGACGACGACGACTACGAGGACGAGGACTTTGATATGGAGCCTGATACTGAGGATGAGGCCTTCATCAACGATGAAGATGAGGAGCCCGAGCCACTGATGTCCGAGGAGGACCCCGAGGAGCCAGCCTTTGTTGAGGAGGACGCCCCACCTGCCCCTGAGGTTCCTGTCGTGGACCTCGACGACTTCTAGAGCACCACCTTGGACTCGCACCACCTTACCTTAGGGCGATGAGATAGGCCCCCTTTTGCGATGCGAGTAGACTTGTGATGATGGTTCTATGAAACCATTCTTTTGGATGTGTTGTATGAGACTTATGTTGTGATGATGTATGCTACATTATGCCATCGGCACCCTGATGTCTACGGGAGCTTCTATTCTTGTAGACAGTGTTGGGCCTCCAAGAGCAGAGGTTTGTAGAACAGCAGCAAGTTTCCCTTAAGTGGATCACCCAAGGTTTATCGATCTCAGGGAGGAAGAGGTCAAAGATATCCCTCTCATGCAACCCCGCAACCACAAAGCAAGAAGTCTCTTGTGTCCCCAACACACCTAATAGGTGCACTAGTTCGGCGAAGAGATAGTGAAATACGAGTGGTATGAATAAGTAGTAGCAACGGCACCGAAAAGTGCTTTGCCCGAGACGATAAACAAGCGTAGTAACGCAGCAAGTAGTAACGCAAGAAAACAAGTAAACAAGCAGCGATAGCAGTATTTAGGAACAAGGCCTAGGGATTAGACTTTCACTAGTGGACACTCTCAACGTTGATCACATAACAGTAATAGATAAATGCATACTCTACACTCTTGTTGGATGATGAACACATTGCGTAGGATTACACGAACCCTCAATGCCGGAGTTAACAAGCTCCACAATTCAATGTTCATATTTAAATAACCTTAGAGTGCATGAAAGATCAATAATACTAAACCAAGTACTAACATAACATGCACACTGTCACCTTCATGCTATGTAGGAGGAATAATACACATCAATACTATCATAGCAATAGTTAACTTCATAATCTACAAGAGATCATAATCATAGCATAAACCAAGTACTAACACGGATGCACACACTGTCACCATTACACCGTGCAGGAGGAATAAAACTACTTTAATAACATCACATGAGTAGCACATAAACTAGTAGCGATACAAAGCTCATCACATGGATCTCAATTAT
>NW_025899875.1:0-75326 GCF_022539505.1 Lolium rigidum
TGACCCACGATCCAAGGGGAAAAGGTGGGAGAGCGAGAGGAACACGAGGAACACGAAGAACACCGGTACTCACGCACGCACACCAACCCGATACACCCGATACTTACCCCCGTGGATCGATGGACCACGCCAATAGAATCTCCAAGGAAGAGGCACGCGGCAGAATTCCCGGAGAGAGATTGGTGTTGGAGAGAAGGGGATTGGTAAGGGAGAGAGAGTGCCTTGCACTACAATCTCACTTAGCAATTCACAAATCAACAACAAGAGTGCCTTGATTACAGAGGGATGATACCCAAGGGAGACTAAGCTCAAAGGTAGGTTTGAGTTCTAAACAAGTCTAAAAAGTAAAGGAGGGGTTCCAGCTACTTATATAGGCACACATGGCCAGCAAGGGCGAACGGTACGCGAATGGATAAGTTAAGGCGGTTTGGTGGGGCATTCCCGTCGGATCCGGTTTGTGTCCAGTCGGACCGGGTCCAGTGACCGGGCTGTCCGGTCATGGGTCCGGCCGACCGGACCGGGGACCAGGCCGTCCGGTCATGGGTCCGGTCGACCGGGTGCAAACCGGAATTCTCGCGAAGTTTCCGGTCCTGGGTCCGGTCGTCGCCCGGTACGATGGAGCAGGCCCGGTTTGCGCCCGGTTGACCGGGCCTCTGACCGGGGCGTCCGGTTGTGGGTCCGGTCTGACCGGGTCCTGGACCGGCCAGCGTCCGTCCCTTCCTTGGAGCGCTTCGGGCGACGCCGGCTTCGTCTTCATGATCATCTCCATGTCCAGCTGCTTCTCTCCTTCCCTTGACATTGGCTTGTCCTCCTCTCCGGGGTCTTGATGTGCCTTGTACCTAATGACACATAGCACATCGGCATGAGGTAGAATTCCATCCAAAGGAGTACCAAGGTCGAGGGTAGTGAGGAGCGAGTTCACCTTGTCATGTATCGCTTTGGCTCGAGCCCGAGTCATTGGTTCACTTGGGGGACTTGTTGGCCTTGATGTAGTGTCGTTGGCGAGCGGGGCTACATCATCTCCCCCCCTTGGGAGAGAGTCGTCCTCGACTCTTGTTCCTCCTCATCTCCATGATGTGGGGATAGATCCGAGATGTTGAAAGTGTTGCTCACCAAGTACTTGGATGTTGGTATGTCGATGACGTAGGCGTTGTTGTTGATGCGCTTGAGTACCTTGAAAGGCCCATCTCCTCTTGGCTTGAGCTTGGAGTTGCGTTCTTGAGGGAACCTTTCTTTCCTTAGGTGAACCCAAACGAGGTCTCCTTCTTCAAACACTCGTTCTTTCTTCTTGGCGTTGAGGCGGGTAGCTTGGCGAAGGACATGGTCTTGTATGGTTGCTCTTGTTTCTTCATGTAGTTTCTTCATGGCGGTGGTGCGCTTGTCGAAGTCCATGTTCGTCCTTTGATGAAGAGGTAGTGGGAGGATGTCGAGTGCCGTTGGAGGTTCGAATCCATAGACGATCATGAAGGGACTCCGTAATGTTGTGGAGTGCTTGGCTCTATTGTAGGCGAACTCCGCGTGGGGGAGGCAATCTTCCCATGACTTCAAGTTTTTCTTCACAAGTGTGCGGAGGAGTGTGGAGAGGCTTCGATTGACCACTTCGGTTTGTCCATCGGTTTGAGGGTGCGAGGACAATGAGAATAAGAGCTTCACTCCAAACTTGGCCATGAGCGACTTCCATAGATAACTCATGAACTTGACGTCTCGATCCGACACAATGCTTACCGGTATTCCGTGTAGGCGTACCACTTCCCTGAAAAACAATGAAGCAATGTGTGAAGCATCATCGCTCTTATGACATGGTATGAAATGAGCCATTTTTGAGATCCTATCCACTACCACAAAGATTGAATCATGCCCATGCTTTGTTCTTGGTAAGCCTAACACAAAGTCCATGCTTATATCCGACCAAGGTGCATATGGAATGGGTAAAGGTATGTAAAGACCATGGGGATTGGATGTTGACTTAGCTTGTAAGCATGTGGTACAACGGTTGCAAAGGCGCTCCACGTCTTGCTTCATGCGTGGCCAATAATAGTGTGTGGAGAGCATCGAGAGAGTCTTGTCGCGTCCAAAGTGACCCATGAGACCACCTCCATGTGACTCTTGCAAAAGCAACTTACGAAGAGAAGACTCGGGTATGCAAACTTTGTTAGCTTTAAACAAGTAGCCATCATGCAAGTAGAAATCATCAAAACCTCGGTCAATGGAACACTTTTCAAAGATTGGTCCAAAGAAAGAGTCGGAAGGGTAAAGTTCTTTGATCTCCTCAAGACCCAAAATGTGAAACTCCAAGCGGGTGAGTAGAAGAGTATTCTTGCGGGAAAGTGCATCCGCAACCACATTTTCCTTGCCCTTTTTGTATTTGATAACATAAGGGAAGGACTCTATGAACTCAACCCACTTAGCATGTCTCTTGTTCAAATTGTGTTGACTTTTCAAATACTTCAAGGACTCATGATCCGAATGGATAACAAACTCTTTTGGCCAAAGGTAATGTTGCCAAACTTCAAGAACACGAACCAAAGCATAAAGCTCCTTGTCATATATAGGATAGTTGAGGCATGCGCCGTCCAACTTCTCGCTATAGTATGCCACGGGTTTTCCATTTTGCATGAGGACACCGCCAATTCCAAGGCCGCTCGCATCACATTCTGTCTCAAATGTTTGAGCGAAATCGGGAAGAACAAGTAATGGTGCCTCGGTGAGTCTCTTTTTCAATTCATCAAAAGCGTTTTGTTGTGCTTTGCCCCAAACAAACGGAACATTCTTTTTAGTAAGCTCATTTAAAGGGCAAGCGATGGTGCTAAAATCTTTCACAAAGCGGCGGTAGAAACCGGCGAGTCCATGAAAACTCCGAACTTGACCAACATTTGTGGGAGTGGGCCAATTGTGTATGGCCTCAATCTTGGAAGAATCAACTTCAATCCCGTTGGCGGAAACCACAAAACCAAGAAAAACCAATTTGTTTTGAGCGAAGTTGCATTTTGGGAGGTTGGCAAAGAGCTTCTCGTGGCGCAATATGCATAAGACTTCTCTCACATGTTGAACATGGTCCTCGAGATTTTTGCTATAGATGAGAATGTCATCAAAGTAAACAACCACGCTCTTGCCAATGAGAGGTCGCAAAATGTGATTCATAAGACGCATGAAAGTCGAAGGAGCATTTGAAAGACCAAATGGCATGACGAGCCATTCATATAGACCAAGCTTGGTTTTGAATGCCGTCTTCCATTCATCTCCAATTGCCATACGAATTTGGTGGTAGCCACTACGCAAATCAACTTTAGAGAAAATGGTGGCACCACTCAATTCATCAAGCATGTCGTCTAAACGCGGAATGGGATGGCGATAACAGACGGTAATGGCATTAATGGGGCGAAAATCCATACACATCCGTCGCGTCTCATCCGGTTTAGGAACAAGAATCACGGGAACGGCACAAGGGCTAAGGCTTTCTCGAACGTACCCTTTGGCGAGGATGTCTTGTATTTGGCGTTGAATCTCCTTGGTGTCTTCGGGGTTGGTGCGGTAGGCGGCGCGGTTTGGAAGGGGAGCGCCGGGTATGAGGTCGATGCGGTGCTCGATGCCCCGAAGCGGTGGTAGTCCATGAGGTAGTTCGTCGGGGAAGACGTCTTGGAACTCCTTCAAAAGAGACAACAAAGACGAAGGAATGTTGGATAAGTCGTTAGTCTCCGACGAGAGGCCCTTGCAAATGAGCACGTAGTGTATGGTGGTGGATGGGTTGTCTTTCACTTCTCTCCACTCGCTTTTTGTGGCTAAGAGGACACTCTTTCTTTCACTCATATGTGGTTGGTGGCGCTCACTCTCCTTTTGGTGGGTCGCTCCCTCTCCTCTCAACTCACTATGGTGGGTGTGGTGTTGTGCCCTCGCTAAAGCCTTCGCATTGTCGGCGATGATTTGGCTAGGAGTCATTGGGCGAAGCTCGAACTTCTTATCCTTGACCTTGAAGGTGTATGCATTGGAGTAACCATCATGTATGGCCTTCTTGTCGAATTGCCATGGGCGGCCAAGCAACATGTGGCACACGGTCATAGGCACCACGTCACACTCAACGGTGTCTTCATAGGGTCCTATCTTGAAGTTGACGGTGACGGTGTGTTGAATCTTGACATTGCCCTTGTCGCTCAACCATTGAACATGGTATGGATGAGGATGCTTGCGAAGCGTGAGATTGAGCTTCTCACATAACTCGGTGCTTGCCAAATTGTGGCAACTCCCACCATCGATGATGACCTTGATTGACTTGCCACCAATTCCGGCACGAGTTTGGAAGATGTTGCATCTTTGTTCTTCCATAGCTTGGGGTTGAGTTGTAAGCACTCGAGTGACCACAAGTGAAGGGCTTGGGTCGTGTGTGCATAAGAGAGGGTCTTCTCCACTTTCTTCATCATACTCTTCCTCATTAGCAACGGCGGCTTGTACTAGGGCTTCATATTCGCCCTCACTTAGCGTCTCTATGTCACCATTCTCCATAGTGATCATAACCTTGGTGTTCTTGCACTCGAAGGACTTGTGGCCTTGGGTGCCACACTTTAAGCAAGTGACATTGGAGGGTCCCGTAGAGGCTTTGGAGGAGGCGGTGGAGGACACCGTTTGCTTCATGCGACTTTGGATAGTAGGTTGCTTGGAAGGTGTAGAGGATGCGGATGGCTTGACGCTTGTTGTTGGAGTTGTTGGAGCAAGTTTGGAGGCGAAGTATTGCTTGGACTTCGAGTACTTGATGTGCTCATTCACTTGACGCTCGACCTTGGAAGCTTGGTGAACCAACTCAACCATGTTGGAATATTGTTGGAACTCCACAATCCTCTTGATGGGGTAGTTGAGGCCATTGAAGAACCTTGCAATGGTTTGGTTCTCGGACTCTTGGATGTTTGCTCGCATCATAGTTAACTCCATTTCCTTGAAGAACTCCTCAACGGTCTTGGTGCCTTGCTTCAACTTTTGGAGCTTGTTGAAGAGATCGGTCTTGTAGTGTGTAGGGACAAAGCGAGCTTGCATCTCCTCCTTCATATCTTCCCATGTGTCAATTGGAGGTTCACCCTTTTCTTCCCTTTGCGTAACAACTTGTTCCCACCATGTGTTGGCATACTCTTCAAACTCAAGGGAGGCCATGGCTACTTTCTTGGCACCGGAGTAGTTGTGGATGCAGAAGATCTTGTCAACCTTGAGTGCCCATGAGAGGTAGGCCTCGACATCGTCTTCACCCTTGAACTTAGGCATGTTGAACTTGAGCTTTCCATACATATTCTCTTCATCTTCCATGTTTCGGCGGCGAGGACGGATGCCTTCATCCCTTGCGGCTTGAGGTGGTAGAGGAGGTCTTCCACGGCCAACCATAGCATTGGGTTGGTGGTGGAGGTGAACACTAGCTTCACTTGGCTCACGTTGGTGATGTTGTTGCGGATCTTGACGAGGTTGTTGGCGTTGCCCAATGATGGCCCTCTCATCTTGATCATGTTGTGGTTGTCCTCGGCCCCTTTGGTCATGGCGAGGATGATTCCGGAGATCACGCCTTGGTGGATCTTGATGACCTTGGTCTTGAGCATCAACATGGGCTTGACGATGAGGTGCCGGTTCCATGTTGTGGAGGACGTTGTCGTGGGGTTGGTCGTCATGCCCATGGTGGGCATGGCGAGCCGCTTGAGCTTGTTCTTGTTGAGGACGTTCATGAGGACGAGCATGGCGATGGAACTCTCCGCGCCTTGAGTTTGAGCGAGAGTCATCTTGACGAACATGCGGGCGACGAGGTCGATGATGATCTCCATGACTTGAGTCGGAGCTTGAGGATGAATGGCGATCATGGGAGTAGTCACCGTGTGACGAGGTTGATGACGATGAGGAAGTAGAGCGATGGCGATGTCGACGTCCCAAGTTGTTGATGGCGCGCTCGAGGCTATCCATGCGCCGCTCCATGTTCGCATCATTGGCCGTCACTTGGTCATGCAAGTTGTCCGTAGCTTCACGAAGAAGATTCATATCTTGGTTCACTTGGCCGAAGTTGTGAGCCACTTCTTCATATTGCTCGTCGATGCGTGTCTCGAACAAGTTGAGTTGGTCCTTGAACTCTTGGCGTTGCACCCATAGGTTGTGTTGGGTGGCCAACCTTTCGGAGGGGTGTAGGACCTCATCCTCCTTTGCTTGGTCTCCGTGCCTATCCATGATAACAAGACAAGAACTATGTTGTGGATGTTAGTGGAAGGAGACTACCTCGCACTCTTACCTTGGTAAGATAGTATTGAGGCAATCAACCAAGACCAAAGTAAGACCAAGTGTATCGGGACACACACAAAGGCACACGCAAAAGCTAGCAAATATGGTGTTAGGTGTGGGTGGTGGAAAGCCAAAAGACGAAATCCAAAATCGAGTATGTTGTTAAGAGTGGGTAAGGTCCAAAAATCAAGTGTCAAAGTGGAGATCACTATAAACACGGAAAAATGTGGAACTCACACATGAGATGAACGGGGTTAGTGCAACCAAGGAACGAGCGGAAAAATAAAAAAACCCCTAAGCAAGGGTGCTCAATGTCACACTAACGCAAGAAGAGATCGAAGCTAGGTTGCATAGAGGAGAAACACCAAGATTCGCACGAGGTCTCTCTTCTCTATCTCTCTTGCTTGCTTAAAAGCTTTTCACTCTTTTTGTATTGGTGGCACTTTGCACTTTGCTTTTCTCTTTTTTTTTCACTAGCACACTATGCTCTTACTCTTTTGCTTGCCACTCACGAGCTCCACTTATGAGCTTTACTCACACAACGCACACCCTCACGGTCGGGACCTCGTGCGATGTTTCGCAACACTCGAAAAGCTTCGCTCGTGGGATAGATCGCAAAAAGAAGAAGGCTACAAGGGGTACTGCAAGTTATACCTGCGATGGTGGTGGTGGTGGTGGTGGTGGTGGAAATCGCCGGACGTCGAGGTCGAAGGAGGGCGCGAAGATGCGCCCGGTCTGGGGCCCGGTTGGACCGGATCCTGGACCGGCCTGTCCGGTTGCCGCCCGGTCGGCCGGGTGCTGTGCTGGCTCGTCCGGTCTGTGGCCCGGTTGACCGGGTTCGAAACCGGGTTTCACGATTTGGAGCTTTCTCTCACCTGTTCTTCCCCAAACCAAAACCAAATCGACCAAAACGAAGGAAAACGATGGAATTTGAGGCTCAAAGTTGGGGAAATAGTAGATCAAGCACAACAACACCAGATCCACGGACCAAAACCACTCAAAACTCAACCAAATCACAGATCGGTCCAAAGGCACTTTGAGGCTATTTTTTGGAAAATTTTCTAGAAACGAAATCGGGTGGGTGGAGGGTCAAAATCGCGGTAACCAAAGGCTGCTGATACCATATGATGCGATGTGAGATCTAGGGTTTGGCCCGATCTCGCGATTTGACCCACGATCCAAGGGGAAAAGTTGGGAGAGCGAGAGGAACACGAGGAACACGAAGAACACCGGTACTCACGCACGCACACCAACCCGATACACCCGATACTTACCCCCGTGGCTCGATGGACCACGCCAATAGAATCTCCAAGGAAGAGGCACGCGGCAGAATTCCCGGAGAGAGATTGGTGTTGGAGAGAAGGGGATTGGTAAGGGAGAGAGAGTGCCTTGCACTAGAATCTCACTTAGCAATTCACAAATCAACAACAAGAGTGCCTTGATTACAGAGGGATGATACCCAAGGGAGACTAAGCTCAAATGTAGGTTTGAGTTCTAAACAAGTCTAAAAAGTAAAGGAGGGGTTCCAGCTACTTATATAAGCACACATGGCCAGCAAGGGCGAACAGGTACGCGAATGGATAAGTTAAGGCAGTTTGGTGGGGCATTCCCGTCAGATCCGGTTTGTGTCCGGTCAGACCGGGTCTGTGACCGGGCTGTCCGGTCATGGGTCCGGTCGACCGGACCAGGGACCAGGCCGTCCGGTCATGGGTCCGGTCGACCGGGCGCAAACCGGAAATCTGCGAAGTTTCCGGTCCTGGGTCCGGTCGTCGCCCGGTACGATGGAGCAGGCCCGGTTTGCGCCCGGTTGACCGGGCCTCTGACCGGGGCGTCCGGTTGTGGGTCCGGTCTGACCGGGTCCTGGACCGGCCAGCGTCCGTCTCTTCCTTGGAGCGCTTCGGGCGACGTCGGCTTCGGCTTCATGATCATCTCCATGTCCAGCTGCTTCTCTCCTTCCCTTGACCTTGGCTTGTCCTCCTCTCCGGGGTCTTGATGTGCCTTGTACCTAATGACACATAGCACATCGGCATGAGGTAGCATTCCATCCAAAGGAGTACCAAGGTCGAGGGTAGTGAGGAGCGAGTTCACCTTGTCATGTATCGCTTTGGCTCGAGCCCGAGTCATTGGTCCACTTGGGGGACTTGTTGGCCTTGATGTAGTGTCGTTGGCGAGCGGGGCTACATCACTAGCAATGGAGGCTCGCAAGGGAGGAGGTGAGGGAGTTGCAAGATCAGCATCCTCTTTCGTTGCTGCTTGGTGTAAACCCTCTCACGGTATTACGGATCCTCTCATCACCAAGGTTTTGGCACTACGGGATTGTGTCATTTATGCACAGCTTCGAGGTTTTCCTGACGTGGTGATGGAGACTGATTCTGGAGATTGTAAAGCTGCCTGGAGATTGTAAATCTCTGGAACTTTGGCCGTGACTGTCGTTCAGTAGTGGCACCGGTTTTACAAGAAATTGGAGAATTAGTTCCTAGTTTTAATCATCCGGCTCACCTGTGTGCCAAGTTGGCATGCGACCTGACGGTGACGGATAGCTGGTTCGATTGTACTCCCGACGGGTGGTTAGCCTGATGGTTGATCAACCAGGCACTGTTATAGCTGAGTAAAAAAAAGGAGAGAAGGTTTAATTAATCAGAAACCTGACACGGCGCAAGTAGTAAACGAGCATGCATGTGGCGCCTGTCTGCCGGTGTTTGCAGAGGGATGAAGAAGATATAAATTTTTAATTTCTCCCAGAAATAAAATACTAATTCTGAGAAAGTCCTAGCCGCCACCGCTCCAATAAAATCAGCAGCCACCGCAACCGCTACTATATCTCATTAAGTTACTGTTCAAGTGGCTGCATTTCAATCACCAATAATGCAAATGGGTAGTGCTACGCGTCGGCCGACCGATCCTGCCCCAGGACATGTCGCTTTCATTGCAGCTATAGTTGCGTCGCCAGGTACAGAGTTGCATGTTGTCCCTGATCGTGCGTGCGGAGAGGTTCGATGCTTTGCATGCAGGCATGTGAAACCTAGTAAAAAAGGTTGGCTGCTAGCTGTAGGCCTGTAGCCTACCTTAGACGAGTGCCCAAGCTTTGCCGGTGCATGGCGCTGCTCACATGGTGGGTTCCACCTATTCTACTTGCTAAATCTCTAATCCAGCTAGCTCCACACCTAATTAAGTATAGAAAATGTTGCAATAGTGGTAGAGTATCATAAGCTTTTTTTTTTGTGGATCAATAAAATTGTGGAAAATGTTTGCAACATTTTGGGCACACTTTTCTAACAACAATTATTTTGCTGTAGGTTTATTTATAACAAAAATTACCATCTATTTTACATAAATCATAAATGATTACAACAAAAAAATCGAACTTGTAGCTAACCACCTTCAAAACTTTACAACATCTCGCGTGTGTTTTCATAACAAAAATTAAATGGAATTGTTACAAAATTATTGAGCGTAAGCAAGCAGTCATTTCGAGAGAGAAAGAAACTTGTAGCTAACGCACAAAAACCCTTACAACATCTCGTGTGTGTCTTCAAAACAAAAAGCACATGGGTTTCTTACAAAAATAATGAGCGTAAGCAACATCTTTAATTTCGAGTGAAAAACAAACATGTAGCAAACGCACAGAAAACCCTTACAATATCTCGCGCATGTCTTCACAACAATAATTACTTGAGTTTCTTACAAAAAATAATGAGCATAAGCAACATTGGTAATTTCGAGAGAAAAACAAATTTGTAGCAAACACACATAAAACCCTTACGACATCTCGCGTCTGTCTTCACAACAAAACTCACATGAGTTTGTTACAAAAAAAATAATGAGCGTAAGCAACATCAGTAATTTTGAGAGAAAAAACAAACCTATGCAAAAAAATCTTACCAAATCTAGACCATGCTTTCACAACAAAACTCATAGGTGTTTGTTACAAAAATAATGACCATAAGCAACAAATAATTAACAGAAAGACTTGGTTGTACTATAGTCCATAGCACACCGATTTAGTATCGTCGGCGATGAATTCGGCTTGAGGGTTCCCCGTCGGCGCTGAAGAAGGTTTGTTTAGATGCAAACCGATGTCACCAGATCGAGCTCACTCGTGATGAATTCGACTCGTCTTAGCCTTATCAGAATTAGATCGCAACATTTTTTCATCATACACCTAGAGCTAAAGGAGCATCTCATTCGTGTGTTCGAAGCTGAACACGGACCAGACATGACGTGTCAAGAAAAAATATAATAGTAATAAACCATTGACTTATTTTTAGCGTCGCACTAGAAAATAATACGGTTAGTAGCTGGCTAAGTGTCATAAAATTTATTCTTTAGCACATTAATGGTTGCCTATGAGGTCACATCATTTTTTAACCCATATGCTAGTAGTACTAGTACTACACACGCATAGTAGCACCCTGCAGAAGTGGACAAAAAGAGCTGCAGCAGCTGTGGTCCAATACGTGTGAACATGTGTGCTCTGCATGCGAGAGCAGGAAGCTAGAGCGTGAGTTGCATGCAAGCAGCTATGCGCGGAAGAAAAAGTTAGCGACTACACCGCGCGAGGCAGGCAAAAGCACGCGATGCCAGCGCGAGCGGGAGGGACCGATCCGTGGACGCCGATCGGTCGGCCGAACGCAAGCATTTACCTAATGCAAAGCTGTAAGACGAGCAAGTGAGCAATGATGCATATATATTTAAAAGCTTTTTGAATTATACTATACTTGAAAAACTAGCAGACCGGTGATACCTATTGCTGGTAATCTCACATATGTCGACACAATGCCTTGGGAAGGATGGAGACATGTCTAGCATCTAATTATTAGTAGAAGTGCTTCCTCAGTTCCTATTTGGTGACCCACCGGTTTTTCGAGCTTTAGTTTAACCACCCGTTTAACCAAAAAAATATGAGTTATTTATCACTGCACTATTGAGTTTGTATTCGAATAAAAAAATGTGTAAGTTTTATAACAAATAACACATATATTATAGGTTAAATTAACGGTCTAAATTTTTAATAACAAATAACACATATGTTATATCATCGCATGTTGTGAGCCCTTGAGATGCGTTCATGTCGTCACTCAGGTCACTCGAAGCAGTTTTGTGCCGCTCGCTCTCCGGTCGCTCCTGCTCGCTCCCCGGCTGCTCGTGGTTGCTCCCCTATCTCTTAAAAAATATGCTCCTTGTCAACAGAAACACTCCCGATCTGTTGTTGTTGTCATCCTTCGTGATCCAAAGTTGGGCTGAGGTTGTGGGTGACTCGTCGCTGCATGTGTCTGTGCCGCCAAGGTCCCGTTTGGGGTGGTTCAATGATTCTGATGCCATCGCCAATTTGGAATTTACGTTGAAGTCCCAGTTTTCTCTGCTACGCATGGAGCTCCTTCAGTTGCTGTTATCACCGGATTTTGGCCAAATCAGGAGATGGGCCGTAAGTGAAGATGGGCTTGAAGAATATACACATGGAGCATCTTTGAAGCGGCCTTGCGCGAGGAATTTGGGCTTAATTGCCCGTGTATCTGTAATATAATAGATCGAATTGTAGTTTAGATTAAAAGATAGAGTTTAACTCGTGCACGGTTAGGTGCACGTCCAAATTAGAAAGTCCCTTGGACTATAAATATGTATCTAGGGTTATCGGAAAAGGAGGACAATCACGTTCACAACAAACACAAATCAGGCGCATCGCCACCCCTTCTTTCGAGGGTTTCTCCCGGGTAAGCACCATGCTGCATAGATCGCATCTTGCGATCTAGGCAGCATTACGTTTATTCGTTTACCTTGTGTTGCTCGTACTGAAGCGTTGTTGATGGCGAGTAGCACTATTTACCATAGGTGTTTTGGGGCTTGTGTAGATGCTTTTCTTGCATATATCTGCTTAGCTATGCCGTCCCTCAACACCTAGCTGCCCTTACGCCTATCTAGGTGTAAGGGCAGCATCTTGCTTGTTCGTGACTTAGTAGATCCGATCTGTTATAGGTACTCCTTGTTCATCAAGGATTAGTTTAATATCCGTATGGTTAGGCCTTGCAAACGGGTTGAACGATCCGGTAGTGCGCTAGGTATGGTTTGCTAGTCCTAAGAGGGATGTTCCGGGAATTAACGTTATGTTGGTTTTTAGGCCTCTTTTAGGGTTAGCTTTCCGTTATCTTTCGTGTCTATTAGGCTCAACTACGCGTAGGATGTTCCGATCATACGGTGAAAACCCTAAACTGTCGTGGATTGGTTTAGCTTTGTCGTGATCAAGCAGGATCCCCATGTCATTGAAAATCCAACATGAACCATGGGGCGATCGGCTCTTTGAGCCGATCCACAGGGCAACCTGAGAGCCGATAGGGCTCGTATTTAATGTTTACGTGTCTGCCATGCAGGGAACTAATCGAAGCAATCCACACCTTCCTGGCCAGGTATAGGCTAGGTGGCACGCCCTTGCAGCCGCCAGGTCGTGTGCCGGAGCATTTGCGGGACGACGTCGAGGGACCAGGGCCCGCTGCCGCCTTGGAAGCCTCCCGGCTCTTCGTGTTGCTTAACCACTCGCTCGCCCGTGGGCTTTGGCAGGCAACACATTCTCGGCACGCCCGGTGGGACATCGGGACAATCTTCCGCAACAACCATGTCGTCATCCGCACCTCGGATTGCGGGAGAACCGATCAAGTATGAGGATCTGCCTCCTGAGCATAAGAAGAGATACGACGAGCTCAAGGTCATCCTGGAAGCCGATCTCATCGGCGCTTTCGAGAAAACCCGTTCGCACGGGATCAAGTTCAAAGGGTTCCAACCCGAAGGCGCGCTAGATGGACTAGATCTATCTCTCCCTTCGGACGAACGTACCAGAGCCCTGCGACAGGAAGTAAACTATGCCGTTGCTCACTCTCTTCATCGGCATGCTGAGAGCTTGGTGAATACTCTGGAGCGTGTCGCGCTCAATGTGGTGCAAGAAGTCACGAAGCACAAGTACTCTCCGTCAGGTCCTGCTCTAGGAACTCACCAAGGGGAGGTACCGCTCTACACCGAGGCCACCATCGCAACACACGTTTGCAGCTCCACAGCAACAAGGTTCACCGGCGTATGTCGTCTACAAGGAGGGAGGTGATCCAGGCGACTACCAATTCCTGTATGAGCCGCCCAAGGAAGTTCCACATGGATACGTGTGCACATACGTGCCGGACTGCAACAACTGGATGACCCAGGTTACAGCAGGAAGGACTATCACGGCAGGAGGAGTCGCTGGAGCAGGAAGCAGTTCTGGAGCAGATGCTGAAAAACAGGCGTGGCTAACTAAATATGCCACCAGTACAAGTTATGAACGATCGGCTTCTGCAGCTCCTACGGTGGATGAGATCACCGCCATCATGAGAGACAAGTTCGGCATATTGCCGAAGAAGAGGATGATCGGCTATTCCAAGCCGTATCCCAACGACTACGACCTGATCCCGCTGCCACCTAAGTATCGGCTCCCTGACTTCACAAAATTTAGTGGATCAGAAGGAACCAGCTCGATCGAGCACGTGAGCCGGTACTTGGCGCAGTTGGGCATGGTCTCAGCTTCAGATGAGCTACGCGTGAGGTTCTTCTCGCAGTCTCTCACGGGTCCAGCCTTTGGGTGGTACACCTCGTTGCTACCAAACTCGGTTCGGACGTGGAAGCAGCTAGAAGAGCAATTCCATGAACAATACCATTCAGAAGCCACGGAAGCTAGCCTTGCCGATCTAACCCAAGTTCGGCAGAGACGAGGAGAGACGGTATCTGAGTACATCCAGAGGTTCAGGACCGTCAGGAACCGATGTTATTCGGTTCGCCTAACTGAGAAGGAAGCGATCGAGCTGGCGGTAGCAGAGATTATCAGCGCCGCTCAAAGAACCGACCTTCCAAGCAGAGTACGGTTCATCGGCGCACATGGTTCGAAGTTGATCGCATATGAACAGCGCCATCCAGAATTGTACCAGGAGAAATACAAGCGCGTCGCCCTGATCGAGACAGACGAAGATGAAGATTTCGAAGGAGATCAGGAAGTCGCCATAGCTGAGTGGACTCGGGGGGCAAAACCCGTGTCCTGCAAGTGGGTGAAACAACCAGGGCCTGCAAAGGGGTTCGACTTCGATTTGAGCAAAACGGAGCAGATTTTTGATTTGCTACTGAAGGAGAAACAGCTGAAGTTACCCGAAAGTCACAAAATCCCCACGCCACAAGAGATGAACGGCAAGCCATACTGCAAGTGGCATCACACGTTCACCCATGCCACCAACGACTGCAAAGTCCTTCGTGGACAAATTCAGATGGCGATAGAGCAAGGTCGATTGCTATTCAGTCAGTTTGCCATGAGAGTTGACACGCAGCCATTTCCGGAAGTCAACATGGTCGATCTCAGCCAGTGCATAAGACGCGAGCCAGGTTTCTCGTTTGGTATCAATATGGCAGGGTTTGCGGATCGCTATGAAGGTGATAAGCCAGAGAGTAGTTACTCTCGTGGCAAGGATAAGAAGGAGGCCGATCCACGCGACCGGCCCCAGCCTGATGACAGACGGTATTTAACTGAGGAAGAGGTGATAAGCGTCCGGTACCAACGACCGCTCTCCCCACATCTCCTCAACAAGTATGGGCAGCAGTACGACCGACGTCGGCACTACGACGAGGATGATGATAGATATCGTCGGTCTGGTGCAGACAACAGGAAATATCGTCGACACGAAGGGTATGAGCGTCACGCTAGAGGGAGGTCAAGAGAGCGAGAAGACGTGGATAGGCACTGGAACTGTCCTTTCTTCAAACATTGTTGGGACTCAGGAATGAGCTGATTGCCTACAATCGAGAACTGCCCAGAATGCAAACAGAAGAGGAAGGGAACAAATGAAGTTTCAGTGTTCGAGCGACTAGGACCTCTCCCACCTCAGAACAAACGAGCTGAGTCATCTCAAGATGAAGACATCGACGAGTCAGAAGAAGAAGATAGATATCACCGGCCAAGGTGGTGTCCTGATGGGCTCAGCCACTCCCAAAAGCGCAGAGTGCAGCGGCTAAGGAACTTGGAAGAAGCCGAGGCGCGGTACCTGTACACATTGAGGAAGGCACGGCCTGATCTGGCCGTGAAAATTCAGCAAACGCTGGAGACAGAGGCTCGCCCACCAAAGAAAGTGTGGCGACCCAAGCAGACAAAAGCCGATGCAGGGACATCGGCTGATACAAACATGGTGTTCGTTCTCCCGTCAGAGTTTTGTGCTCCGAGAGATGAAGAGGTATCAGTGGCGCAGTTTGATTGCGGTCCACGACCAGTTATCTTCGAGAAGCCAAAAGAAAAAAGCTACAGGCATCTCAAGGCCCTATACCTAAAGGGTTATATCAATGGGCAGCCTATTAGCAAGATGCTGGTTGACACGGGAGCAGCAGTCAACATAATGCCGTACTCCATGTTACGACGTTTGGGACGTTCTACTGAAGATCTGATCAAGACCAACATCACGTTAAGCGACTTCAACGGCCAACCGTCAGAAGCCAAGGGTGTTCTGAACGTGGACTTAACTGTTGGTCGAAAGACCATCCCCACGTCCTTCTTCATCGTCGACAGCAAGAGCACTTACGCTGTGCTGTTAGGAAGGGATTAGATCCATGCTAATTGCTGTATCCCATCCACAATGCATCAGTGCATCATACAATGGGATGGAGATGAAGTGGAGGTTGTTCATGCAGATGATTCAGTCGATATCTCTTTGGCTGCCATGAACATCTGGGAAGCAAACGACCAAGAGCCGCTCTCTGGAATCAATCTGGACGACTGCGAACGCATCGAAGCTACAAAAAACGGGGTAAGGCTGGTCTTATCCACTGGCCTGACAGAGTAGCAAGATCCGAGTCTACGGACGTACGTGGCGAGGCCGATCCCTGCGATCGGCCCCAAAAAATAAAAAGCAAAGATTTCACCTCAAGCAAGCCACGTAGCATTATCAGAGTACCAGGAAATTGTAAACTCTCAGAAAACATTGCAATGGGAAAGAAGGCCGATTCTAGCGATCGGCCAAAATCATCCTCACCATACCTTCTGCCGGTGTTCATCAATGATTTGGCAGGCAATGGAAAGCTGAGATATGGGTTTACAGCAGCTGGTGGACTAGAAGAGATCGAAATTGGTCCTGGGGATGAGCCATGGCCAACATTTATCAGCAATTAGTTGGATCGACAACTGCAAGGGAAGCCGACTACAGCAATCGGCTAAAATCAGTCTCACCACATTTACTAGTTGCCATGTTTTTAACATGGTAATTTGTGAGACAAGTCTTAATTGGCTGAAAAGCCGATATCTTCAATCACTTGAAGGATTCGGCTAGGGGGGCATACACACGGAGAAGGTACAAGACACCATGAAGTATGTACCCAGCGGAGCCGATTCATGAATTGATCGGCTAATAAAAAATCGAAAACACAAATTTTTTTGGCTCAGCCGATGCTCGGACATCGACTTTAGAAATACAGAGGTTAAGCTGCCACTTGATCAGGCCTCGTGATTGGCCAGGGCTTCAACTGCAGAGTTATCGTCAAGGATGGAGAACTGCTAAGCAGCAGAATTGAGCCAGGAGGAGTTAAAGAGCCACGGCATGAAAAGCTTCTTGGTGCAGAAAAGGGATTTTCTGGTCCTATTGAGCCCTTGTGGTACATCAAATCCTGGTGCTTTCCTGGCAGTTACCTTCCTTGCTGCTATTCTCGCCTTGACTGAGGCTCGGGGGGCAGCTGCTTCTGAAAATCCTTTGCTCTTGGGAGCCGATTTCGGTAAAATCGGCTAGCTCTGCACCACAATTGTTGTAAAACAATGGTGAATTCTTGTAGAAGAGAACCACCAGAGTTGATGGGAGGAGTTTGAAGAAGGAGCCGTTATCGTTGATAGGCTCTTGGCCAGTTTGTTGCTACGAGCAAACAGAGCGTCATATGGAAAGTTGTGAGCGAACGGTACCTGTTATACAGGTGTGTCAACTTCCGCGTCAAGTTGTTTCAGCTATGGTCCTAAAAGCATTCCTGGAGGCGTTAATTCAGGAGTTTTGCCGTCAGGTCAAGCAGCACGATCAGATGATTTGAAGTCCAAAGATCTAGGGGTCTCGAGGCTGTGTGCTGAACCTGTTCGATTGAAAGTTGGGTCTGAATTTCAAGGATTGTAAGTTACCATGTGAAGGGGCGACTGGATTGACCTGTCTTACAATTTATTGTACAAAACTGGTGCATTGCCATCGGCTCATTGAGCATCAACCAAGGTGACAATCGGCAAGATCAATATAAAGGAGAATCGGCTAAATCAATTTGCAAGGAATCGGCAGAGTCAAATTGGGGAAATTTCTTCATTGATAACGAGATTTCTTACATAAGGAGCTGATTGCTCGTAAAAGGAAGTCCTAGGGGATACATTGCCCCGTCTACTACTGCTGGCCCTAGGCTAAGATCCTATCTAGGGGCCGTTGCTGCCTTCGTCGTCGTCGTCGTCGTTGTCGCCGTCGTCGGCGCTGCTCCCGGCCGGCTCGTCATCGCTGCTGTAGCGGCCGCCGGCAGGACCCTCGTTGTCCTCGTCTTCTTCGTCAGCATCTTCGTCATCGCTGTCGAAGTCGCTGAGGTTCTCGGGCCAGGGGCAGTGGCGTTTGGCCGGCGGCTCGTTGGAGGAGCTGTCGTCGTCCTCCTCCTCCTCCTCCTCCTTCACCTCCTCGGAGGAGGTGACCCCGTCCCAGGGAAAGTCGTCGTCGCTTTCCTCCTCCGCTTCCCCGTTGGCGAGGAAGTGGAGGTCGCTCTCCCCGTCGGTCAGGGACTTGTCGTCCTCTGACCAGATGGAAAAGTTGTGGCTCGGCTCGTCCCCGGCCTCGATGGCGCGGCGGATGTTGGCCGCATGGGCCTCCTCCGGGTTCCACTCCGGCGTCGGCTCGCGGAAGGGGGAGGACTGCGCCGAAAGACCCGATGAAGAAGAAGAAGAGGAAGACATGGTAGCCGAGAAGGGTTTTTTGGGAGTGCTAGTGCGAAGGGGACGAAGAGAAACACTGTTCGATGCGGTTAAATAAAAGGAGATGGAAATTTAATTGTCGAACAGTTTTCGAGGGCGTGGTGCCAAAACTGTCAAATCGTGCAAGAGAAGTTGGGAAGGCAAGTCGTCATGATGAGGAAATACTGCGACGGTTCTGCTCTGCCACGATATGACCCCTCGAAGGAAAAACAGAGTGGTTTTGAAATTATCATTACCAAAACCAGGGGGGCATGTGTTATCACCGGATTTTGGCCAAATCAGGAGATGGGCCGTAAGTGAAGATGGGCTTGAAGAATATACACATGGAGCATCTTTGAAGCGGCCTTGCGCGAGGAATTTGGGCTTAATTGTCCGTGTATCTGTAATATAGTAGATCGAATTGTAGTTTAGATTAAAAGATAGAGTTTAACTCGTGCACGGTTAGGTGCACGTCCAAATTAGAAAGTCCCTTGGACTATAAATATGTATCTAGGGTTATCAGAAAAGGAGGACAATCACGTTCACAACAAACACAAATCAGGCGCATCGCCACCCCTTCTTTCGAGGGTTTCTCCCGGGTAAGCACCATGCTGCCTAGATCGCATCTTGCGATCTAGGCAGCATTACGTTTATTCGTTTACCTTGTGTTGCTCGTACTGAAGCGTTGTTGATGGCGAGTAGCACTATTTACCATAGGTGTTTTGGGGCTTGCGTAGATGCTTTTCTTGCATATATCTGCTTAGCTATGCCGTCCCTCAACACCTAGCTGCCCTTACGCCTATCTAGGTGTAAGGGCAGCATCTTGCTTGTTCGTGACTTAGTAGATCCGATCTGTTATAGGTACTCCTTGTTCATCAAGGATTAGTTTAATATCCGTATGGTTAGGCCTTGCAAAAGGGTTGAACGATCCGGTAGTGCGCTAGGTATGGTTTGCTAGTCCTAAGAGGGATGTTCCGGGAATTAACGTTATGTTGGTTTTTAGGCCTCTTTTAGGGTTAGCTTTCCGTTATCTTTCGTGTCTATTAGGCTCAACTACGCGTAGGATGTTCCGATCATACGGTGAAAACCCTAAACTGTCGTAGATTGGTTTAGCTTTGTCGTGATCAAGCAGGATCCCCATGTCATTGAAAATCCAACATGAACCATGGGGCGATCGGCTCTTTGAGCCGATCCACAGGGCAACCTGAGAGCCGATAGGGCTCGTATTTAATGTTTATGTGTCTGCCATGCAGGGAACTAATCGAAGCAATCCACACCTTCCTGGCCAGGTATAGGCCAGGTGGCACGCCCTTGCAGCCGCCAGGTCGTGTGCCGGAGCATTTGCGGGACGACGTCGAGGGACCAGGGCCCGCTGCCGCCTTGGAAGCCTCCCGGCTCTTCGTGTTGCTTAACCACTGCTCGCCGGTGGGCTTTGGCAGGCAACAGTTGCTCATCGGCCACAACGAGGAGGTGGCTCGTCCCGTGCTTGAAGAGGTGGCAACAATCAAGCTTATGTTGGTGTGTGTTACTGGTTCTTTGGAGCACGCTTATGGTGAGTCCACTGAACAGGAGTCGTTTGTCAGCGGAAAAACTCAAACAACTTTGACTAAAGAATACTCGGTCCTATAATGACAAGTTCCTAGTAAAAGTTATGGTTACTACCCGGAGAGGAAAGTGATTCAGATTATGAAGTTTCCGAGAGGCGCCTAAGGCTAAGATAAGGTTAGGGAAAGAAGAAGACAACAAGATTATGGCTGGCAGCCAACTCATCGAGTAAAGGCTTCCACGGCGGGTTGACCAAAATGAGGATCCCAAATGGCATGAGCAATAGGTCTTACGTTGATCATGATGATGTCGTCAGTCATGATGATGTGGTTGTTGACATGCCGCTGGAGGCTTGCACCCTTCTTCTCGAGTCCACTGAGCACCAGTCATTTGTAGTTGGGGAAGAACGTATCTTTGGTTGTTTCTCCCCTCATTTAGGCCTTACACGTCACCATAGGCTGATGTTCTGGTTACTTCTAAGAGCGAGGGCATCATTGCGATCATGGCTCCGGTGATGCGGATCATGCACAAGTTACATGAGTTATATGGGGAGCCTTCTTCTCCTCTATCGATGGTTCATCCACGGGTGGACTCTCTTGGAACCTCGACGGTAGCTTCCACACCACTACTACTGCAGCCCATCCACCATGACGACAAGGTTAATGAGGTCAGGGTATTGTTTGCGGCCACTAGGCATGGGGCAAGGGGTGTTTTTGATTGATGAGGTTGATGAGGCAGAGGTTGATGAGTTAGGTGTGTTGGCACCTAACTCTGAGGTTCTATTGGAAAAAAGATCTTTGCAATTTACTCGTCAGTTTAGAGGCAACTAGCCTTGGATATGGCAAGAAGATTGTGTGCGTCTTGCGGGAACATATCGTAGAACATAATTAGAAAAGTGGAGATGTCTCTCTAGAGCAAAAGAGAAAAAGGGGGGGGGGGGGGGGCTCGCAACGAAGGCTGCTTGATTGCTGATGGACCCAATTCGAGTTGCCGTGTCCGTTTTGTGGGTCTCTTTCCGGCGTGGTGATCCATGTGTTGTTAGTTTATGGTTGTAGTAGGTTGAGAGGTCTTGTAGGTTTGTCTAGTTGGTTGATCGCTTGTCATTTTATTATAACAATCTTCGCCTAGTTTTTGGTTACTTAACTGGATCCTTCTTCTTGTTTAATAGATTGGTGCAGATCTGTTTCGAAAAAGGATCAAGCAAGCAATCGCCTGATGAGTTGACCCTGTATTGTATATGTTTGGTATCGTCGTGATGTAGATTCCTTTTTGCTCTAACCTTTTTTTTTTGTTTTTGCATCACTTCGTGGCTAGGCTATATAAATACGTGTGAGACCACTCGGGGTTCGACGAAACACTTGTGCCATTCTAGTCCTGAAGGCGTACTGTGCGGTGCTAGTTGCATCTATCCAGCTCACTGGAAAACTCCTTGTTCAGGTATATAACAGTCGATCTTGTTCTTACTACTATTATAGCGTTATCCCCCGGTTTTATTAATGAAACAACAGTGTCCGGAAATTTATTTTTGATCTCATGCGCATATACTCTCTTTGTGGCTGTTTAGATAGAGCAATATTAGCGCTAGTTTTAGCAAAACACGTTTTAGCCACATTTTTTTGAAAAAAGGGTTTACTAATTTTTCTGTTAGGAATGAGCTTATGGAAAATCATGTTTGGCCTTCTACCAAGTGTGTACTGTACGCAGCTCTTCTTCCCAAAATCGCTATTCCTCTCTCTCTCTCTCCTAGCGTCTCCACTTCTTCCCCATTGATCTTTCTCCATTGTTCCTGATTCTCGTTGGGGAAGGGCACCTGAGGGTCGTCGCGCTGCTGAGCGTGGCCTCGGGCCAAGGTGTTGTTGTCCTCAGTCCTCACGGGTTATGATGCAACTGATAGCCGTGGTAGGAGAAATCTCGGTGGAGAGGATCGCGGGTCCGCTGGGAAGAGCCGATGCGGCCGCTGGGTTCTGTTGCACCACTACCGAGAAGGGAGGGCCACGAATGCAGCGAGCCGACGGTCGTGTCGGCTGCCTTCGCCGATCCTGTGGAGGACGCCACACCGTGGAGAGTCGCGGCGGAAGTCGTGCCCGATCCGTGTGTCGTGCGGTCGGTGGAGCACTGCGTCGGTAGGAATAGCGCTGGGAGGAGCCCTCTCTCGGGAGAGCCGCAGCGACAGCTCTTGTGGATTCCTCGCGGTCGACGCCGCCTCATCCCACAGCTTTGGCTTCTCTCTCTTGTGTTCCTCCCCTCCCCCTGTCCATATCTCTCCTCCGTGGTGTCTCTTCTCCACCGGCGTCCCCATCCATATCTCTCCTCCGTGGTGTCTCTTCTCCACCGGGTCTCCCAAATAGTCGCCGGCAGAGGCGCCGGCACCTCTGTATGAGGACGTTGGTAGAGCATTCTCTATTTGGGGAGCTGTTCCCACACCGACGTCCCCAAACCGGCGGCACCGATAGATGTTTTGAATTAAAATCACAAATAAAAGCATAGAAAATCGAATAAAGAGAAGAAACATTCCATTCCACACACTAATACATAATTGGAAACGTGGTTTACATGAAGATATAATTTGGAACATGGTTTTCCAAAAACTAATACATAGTTTGAACCATGGTTGACACAAATATAAAACATTGCAAAATAACTAAACCTAACTAGGCCGGTCATCGCAAGTTTCGTGTGTTCGCTGCCAAGAAAGAACACTCGAGGGCACACCCAGTCACCCAAACTGGAAAATCCAGCTGGTGACGGTGCCCCTGTTGGTTCTTTCGAGAACGAACATCCAAAAACATGCGTGCATATTTTCGCTGCGAAGAAACAACACTCAGTCGTCCTCCTCCTCGGCGTTGTCGCCGTGGTAGTGGCGGTGGCAGCGCGTCTCGTCGAACACCTTGACGCTCATGTCCCCCTCGCCAAGGTAGGAGAACATGAGCACGAAGCCGGCTTCGAGGCGGTGGTAGCGCGCGAACTTCTCCTAGTCGACGTGGAGGTACATCTTGCCGCGCGCGTCGTAGATCACGTCCATGATCCACCGGCAGCAGCCGCAGGCAGCCTCCAGCAGATGCAGTGAGCCCGAGCGCCCGTCGTCGGCGACGAAGTCGGCGAAGGTGTCCGGCAGCCTCTGGATGTCATGTGGGTCGCCCTTGAGGACGACGATGAACTCGAACATCACTCGCCGCTCCTTCTCCTGCAGATCTGACGATGAAGACGACGGCGTCGCAGGCGACGGCGACGGCGAGCGTGCAGCTCTGCCGCGGCCACAACCACGACCACGGCCGTGACCTCGGCCTCGACCAGACATGGCGTCGTCTCTTCAGATGGTGGCGGCTATGGTTGGGGAGAGAGGCGCTAGGGTTTGTGTATGAGAGGGACGATGATAGTCTGCCCTTTTTATAGGCCGGAGGGAGGCGGGGGAGCGGTGGCTCTCACTAACGCCGGCACGAAGAGCAAGGCGCGACGGGACGGTTCGTTGCGCGTCTGCGGAAACTGCACCGCCGCTGCGCCCCAATAACTCCCGTCGCGAGGTAGGCGACGATTAGGTTAAAACTGAATGTGCCGCTAACGCGTCGGCCCAGCCACTCCCCGCTGGCGTCGACTTTTGGGATGTGTGGCTGACAGGCGGCTCCCACGCCCAAAAATTTTAGCCTCGCGAGGCGCCGGCGCGCCTGATTCGTGCCCTTGGCCAAGAGGCCAGCATGGGGTTGTCGGCGCTTCTATTGGGCTCCAATAACCATCAGCGCCGTTTGGGGCGCACCGGTGTGTGTGCCCATTTTCGCTCCCGACCCCCAAATCGCTATCGGGGCCAATATGGGGGCGCCGGTGGAGATGCTCTTCGTCTGGCGTATAGCCATATAGGAGGTACCGGCGCACATCACAATTGGAGGATCACCGGCTCCCAGCCGCAGCCCAAAACGCGACTCCCAAATCACAAATTCGAACATTGCAAATAAACGCCGGTAGCATAGTTTTTGCGCTCACAAACCGATCACATAGTCCCGACGATCGCGTCGTTGCAAATTGCAGCAAATCAATGTCTGGCGAACCCAAAAAAAGGGAAGTGCGGGCCGGCTGGCATTACGTGGCCGCAGGAATTAGAGGGCGAGATCGTCCACCGGGGAATCGGACACGACGATGGTCGGTGATGGCAGTGTAGTTGTCGGTGGGTTTGAAGCATCATGGGGAGTCGTCGTCATAGTTCCAGGTGGAGTTGCGGTGTTGGGCTAGGTCGCTGTTGGAGCTCGCCTCCTGGACATGATGATGGCGCGCTGCTCCGCGCACTACGCCTTCACATCGTCATCCATGTTGCTTGTGTCGACGAGCTGGATTGCCAGATCATCCTTCCTCTTCTTCGCCGCGACGTTGGCCTTGATCAGGTCAAGCTTCAAGTCCTGCCTCTCCATGACCAACGTCCATCTTGCCGGCGTGACCTCTTATATCTTTGCGGCATGCTCTGCCCGGGTGGCGATATGCGTGGTGGCGTAAGCGATGCACGTCAAGATGGACAAGTGCAGCCTCTCGATGGCCAACGCGGCATCCCTCAACGCCTTGGCTTTCTTGTTCCCGAAGGTCCGGCCACCAGCGACAGGAGTAGGCGCCACGTTGGCCTTGGCGAGGGCAGTGCGCACCTCTGTCCACTTCTCACATGTCTCAATCCGGGTGAAGAAGTGGATGAACTTGAATTCGACATCCTCGTTATCCTCAGGTAGGCAGTGATCATGGAAAATTCCAAATGGAAGACATGCCTGGAATTTGCAGGTGCGGATGGTGTTTGGGTCGTGCGCAACCATGTTTTTTTTTCTGATCACTTGGTTTCAGAGGGGGTGTTGTGAAGCTATACGGTTTGTTGCCATCATGGAACGTGCCTTAGTTCCACGGTGAAGTCGGACATGGAGAATGGCATGGAGCCGGGAACTGAAGTCTGGCAATGTAAGTTTGATAGGGGTTTATGGATTTTGGCTTGATGATTTGTGGCTTGGAGCAGCAGAATTGGCAAGTAGGGCGACAACATACTAGGAATTCAGTGTCTAAATGTGAGGGTGAAAACCCAAGGTCTGGCCTTAATTATTTGTGATTGGCAATGACCTTATTAAATACATTATTTTGTGAGTGTGGACTTTCTCCAAACTGAAAACCCATGATCTTTGATCAGGACCATCATGGCGATTGTGCACTGTTCCTTTTTTTGAAGCATCGCTTTTGGAGTTGACGGATTTTTGATGTTGTTTTGGTGGTGTTTGGTCGGCTATTATAAGAAATTGGTCATTGTAGCGGGACCTTTCTTTTACTTAATTTTTCTTTCTTTCTTTTTAGCTGCGTGCATTCGTATTTCCATTAGGGGTACTACATTATTATAGAGGCTAGGTGTAATTGGTATCTTCACGATATTAATATATTCTCTTTATCAATGAAAAATATCTAAGATACATTAAACCAAGTTTTGTGAAAAAAATACAAGTGAACCCATAGTTTGCACTATATATTTGAAATGCATGTATATTTATATATAAAAGAAGAGTATGCGTAAAAAAATACGTACTAACTATAAAGTAGTATATATAGTACCAAAATAATCTTATATATACGTCATACTATATGCACGTACTTTCCGGTATGATATATACCCTCTACATTGTGTCAAACATACATGGGTGTAACTACACCCGGGTGAGCATGTAAAGCTTCTAAGAAAAATCGACTTTTTTTTGTCTATGTAAAAAGACTGAAATAAAATGTCTCGCGAAAGCCCTGATTTTAATATCAAATTTTATCTTTTTAATATCAAATTTATTTTTCTCATTGAGGGAAGTCTATCTATATATTGGAAACATAGAGCTCTAACTCGTCACAATACTTTACATCGTGATGTTCTAATTACATTTATGAAACCAACTTTATCCTTGACTGCTACAATTAAATTCCCCTCTTACATTTTAGGAGGTAAATGGAGGAATGTTAAAGTTTCTCTCTTTTTAATGTTTGTACAAAATATAAAAAAAGAAAGCATATAGATATAACCTCGATATATTTAACACCTATGTCATCTTCGTGTTTATATAGTGCTGGCAGTGGCGGCGCCAGGAATTGGAGTCGTGCTGGTCGTTTTCGAACTGTTTTGGTTAATCTTTCCAAACTACTCCGTACAAAGGATGGACTCGACAGTCAGTGCTTTTTGTTTCGTCGTAGCCTTTCTTTCCATCACTGCTGTAGTAACAAAGATTGCAAGAAAAAGTATTACATCTGATGTAATGTCCAGAAAACCTCTGCCACCCGTTGTGAATATTCTTGCTATCTTAAGACTTCTCCCAGCAATTTTCACAACGGAAATACCAGCTATCATTGACTCTCTTCATGAAAAATTTGGTAGTGTATTCACAATAAGTTTATTTGGGACAAAAGTAACATTTTTGGTCGGACCAGAGGTCTCGCAACATTTCTTTCAAGGGATGAAATCAGAAATCAGCCACGGCAACTTACTTGAATTCACTGTGCCCATGTTCGGTAAACATGTTGGGTATTCAGTAGATGCTGCCACTCGCAAAGAGCAATATCGCTTCTATATGGATGCACTTACCAAGCCATCGGCTTTGAGGAGTCATGTTGATCCCATGCTTCAAGAAGTGGAGGTACGTCCGAAACTGACTCAATAGTATGTATACATGTTGCTGACGTGTTGTCACGTGTTATAAATTCTTAATTCCTCTTCAGGGTATTATCATATTTCATGTAAAACTAAATTTGTAGTATATTGTATAGGTCGAGAAACATACAAACTTGTATTATCATATTTCATGTAAAACTAAATTGGTAGTATATTGTATAGGTCGAGAAACATATAAACTTCATATTCAGTATAATTCTGTATAGGAAATTTAAAAAGAAGCGCATGCATCAATGGAGGCTGGGGCTATGCCTCCCTTTCGAAAAAAAAATAAACTTTATAGCGGATCATATTATGCTTGCTGTTTATGAAAACACTATTGAGCCATATTTCGTAAATAAAACCGTAGGTCATTTCTTTAGCACAGTGCATTGCACACTACACAGAGCATCCAATAATTTCCTAGATAACCATTTTCCTAACAAATTTTAGATGATTGTCTTATTTTTTTAATTATGTATCTATATTCCCAGGACTACTTCTCAAAATGGGGTGAAGATGGTATAATTGATCTCAAATATGAACTTGATTATCTAATAATGCTCATCACGAGTCGGCGCTTTCTAGGGAAAGAGGTTCGGGAGAAGCTGTTTGATGAAGTCTACTCATTAATTCATTGTATTGGAAATGGTATCAGCCTTATCAGTGTTCTGTTTCCATATATCCCAATTCCTGTACACAATCGACGCGACAGAGCGCGTGTCAAGCTGGAAGAAATATTCTCTGAAGTCATAACGTCACGAAGGAACTCGAGTCTAGTTGAGGATGACATTCTGCAGAAGCTGATTGATTCAAAGTACAATGACGGACGATGTACCACCGAAGGAGAGGTTTCTGGCATGACTCTCGCTATGATCTTCGCTGGAGAACACACAAGTTCTAATGCTAGTACTTGGACTGGAGCTCGTTTACTCAGCAATGACAAGTGGTGGTCAGCTGCAGTCGAAGAGCAGAAGCAAATCATTCATGGATCCAATGGTCGAATAGACTATAGTTCATTGTCAGAGATGGATGTCCTACATAGATGCATCAAAGAGGCACTGAGGATGCATCCTACAGCACCAGTGTTACTTCGCAAAGCCCATAAACAATTTGTTGTGCAAACAAAAGAAGGCAATGAATATGAAATCCCAGCAGAGCATGCTGTTGTAGTCCCTATGCTAACCAACAGTATGCTGCCTTACATTTATAAAGACCCTCATGTGTATGATCCAGATAGGTTTGCTGATCCCGGGAGAAAGGAAGATAAAGTTGGTGGAAAAAACTCTTACATAGCGTTTGGAAGTGGAAGTTTTACTTGCATTGGGGAGGCTTATGCTTACTTGCAACTGAAAATTATATGGAGCCATCTGCTAAGAAACTTTGAGCTCAAACTAGTTTCTCCTTATCCCGATACGGACTGGAGCTCGTACACAGTAGGGCCTAAAGGGAAGGTATTGGTAAGTTACACGAGACGTTGTCTGTCCAGCACTTAGATTGTCATAAGTTACTTTGCAGTTTGGTTTAGCTGGGTGCAACTTTATGTAGTCTTCGCCTTAATGTGATAATTAAGTCAATAAACTTCCTTTTATTGAAATATATTTGTATATTTCTGTATCAGAGAGAGTGCATGTGTGTATGAATGTTTGTTTGTTTTTCGTGTATAATGTCCATGTACTTATGCATTCCACAGGTGGTTGCAAGAAAACTAGATTTTTTTCATATCATCATCACTGTAGAAAAATAGCATGCAGAAAAATATTGTAGCAATAGCACTACAACAACGCAAGACTGATTCAGCGGCATGGGCATACCCACAGGGTGGGCAAGATGGGCCGTGGCCCACCCTAAATTTTGGAAAATTATTTATATCATTACAGAATTCCGAACTTCTGAAGCCCATCAAACAACAATATGAGGACCCCACTTTCCCTTTCCCCTCTCCTTCTGCTACAGTAGATCGAGAGGCTTGAGAGGGAGGTCCAGGTCCTTCCCCCGTTTCCCCGGCGCCGCCGTGTGCTCCCCTTCCCCTCTCCGCCCGCTGTGGCGGCGGAGGGGTGGGGGAACCCCGGATCCGTGCGTGCGGTGTGTAAATAGGGTGTCGGCGTGCGTCACCGGCGTCGCCGCTTGTGAGGGGGCGGCGGCGATGTTTTCGGCGTTTTGGTCTTCCCAGGTCCGGCTCCCTCTCATCCCTGCCCTGTGTAGTGGTGATGGACCTGTGAGTTCCCCTGCGCGCTCGCCATGGCGGCGATGGAGTGCTCATGTCGTGGGGATCCCCTCCTCAGACCCGCTTATCGACGCGCCATCATTCCCTCCTTCGATGGTGTGGGGCTGCTGAGCTATGGAGGTTGAAGGGTGGTGAGGGTGGTGCTGCTGCGGAGGGAGAGTTGCGGTTCGGGTTGGAGGGATCTGGTCTTCTCAGGCCAGATCAGGAGCGGTGCGGGATCGGCGCGCGTCGCCGGCCGAAATTCCTTTACGCCACAGATCCAGCCCTTAGGGGCTGGTGGCTACTGCGGTCCATCTTCGCCTCGTGGCTAGGGGTCCTTCATGCTCCAAGGGTCATCGCTGAGGCTGCTGGTGTCCGGCTTCGACGGCGAGAGGTTGACGAAGGCCTTCGGGTTGTTTTCCACCTGTATCCATCTGGGTTGTTCTTGTATTTGATCATGTTGTTTCTATGTATCCTTGCTACTATATGAATACAAGTTTCTACTTTCAAAAAAAAACAATATGAGCATTTTCCTCTCATGTGTCGGCCCGAATCACACATTTGGTTATTCCTAGGACCAAAATTGTTAAAATCCTTCCACACCTAGACTGGCTGAACCATTCTAGAGCATGAGTCTCGAGCCAATGCCATATCTACATCTTTAATAAATGATGTATAATAATAAAAAACAGTCCCAACATGTGGCCTATACATGTATGGTGATGTCAATTTTTCGTCCCAACATGTGGCCTATACATCTGACATACCCAAATCAATTATACATCGCCAAACATGTGATGTAAAATAAATTTGCCCCGCGCGAGTGTTGCCTGCCAAAACCCACCGGCGAGCAGCGACGAGCAACACGAAGAGTCGGGAGGCTCCCAAGACTGCTGGTGTGCCTTGGTCCCTCGGGCAACGGCCCGCAATGCTCTGGCACACGTCCTGACGGTTGCAAGGGCGTGCCACCCGACCTATACCTGGTCAGGAAGGTGTTGGATTGCTTCGATTAGTTTCCTTCATGGTAGACACGTAAACATTAAATGAGCCTCGATCGGCTCTCAGGTTACCCTGTGAATCGGCTCAAAGAGCCGATTGCCCCATGGTTTAGATTGGATCTAAGATAACATGGGGATATTGCTTTATCAATACTAAGCTAAGTTGATCTACGACAGTTTAGGGTTTTCACCACATAACCGGAACGTCCTACACGTAATTGAGCATGACAGACACGTAAGGTAGCAGAAAACTAACCCTAGAGGAGGCCTAAAAACCAACACGGAGTCGATTCCCGGAACATCCCTTCTAGGATTGGCAAACCATACCTTACGCGCTACTGGATCGTTCAACCCGTTTGCAAGGCCTAACTATGTGGATATCAAACTAATCCTTGAAGAATAAAGGAACAACTATAACAGATCAAATCTACTAAATAAAAATGAAGCAAGGCGCTGCCCTTACACCTAAGATAGGTGTAAGGACAGCTAGATATTCAAAGGCAGCATAGCTAAACAAGCATATCAGAAAGCATCGATGCAAGCCCTAAAACATCTACGATAAATAGTGTTACTCGCCATCAAAAAGGCTTCAGTACGAGCAACACCAACAACGAATAAACCGATACTGCCTAGATCGCAAGATGCGATCTAGGCAGCATGATGCTTACCCGGAAGAAACCCTCGAAACAAGGGGTGGCGATGCGCCTAGATTGTGTTTGTTGTGAACGTGATCGTCGTCCTTTCTCAATAACCCTAGGTACATATTTATAGTCCGTGCACTTTCTATCTTTGGAATAAACCTAGTCGTATACGACCAAACTTTATCTTTTAATTCTAAACTAAGATACGATCTACTATAATGTACAAATACACGGGCAATCTAGCCCAAATTCTCGCACGAGGCCGATTCAGAGACACTTCATGTGCATATCCTCCAAGCCCATCTCAATTACGACCCATCTCCTGATTTGGCCAAAATCTGGTGATAACACATGCCCCCCTGGTTTTGGCAATGATAATTCCGAAACCACTCTGTTCTTTCTTCGTCGGGTCACGCGTGGCAGAGCAGAACCGTCACAGTATCCTTTCATCATGATGCCTTGTCTTCTCAACTTCTCTGCACGATTCGACAGTTTTTTGGCACCACGTCCTCGGAAACCACCGCAGCATTAAATCTCCACTATATCCCCTTTATTTAACCGCGTCGAGCAGTTCGCTTCTTCATCCCCCTGCTCCGTACTAGCCATCGAAAAGCCCTCCTCTACACCATGGACTCCTCCTCCACCTCCTCGGCCTCCTCGGGTCTTTCCTCCCTATCCTCTCCCTTTCGTGAGCCGATGCCAGAGTGGGACTCGATGGCGGCGCACGAGATCCTCGCCCCAACGAAGTGGGACGAGGAGGATCACGATTCCTCCGTCTGGTCCGAGGATGACAAGTCCTTGACCGACGGAGAAGACGACTTCCAGTTCCTCGTCGATGGGGAGCTGGAGGTGGAGAGCGAGGACGACCTCTCTTGGGACGACTTCACCTCCTCCGACGAGGAGGAGGAAGAGGAGGGTGACACCTCCTCCGACGAGTATCCGCCGGCGAAGCGTTTCCGCGCTGGGTCGGATGCCGACGACGACGACGATGACGAGGAGGAAGAAACCCCTGCCGAGGGCTACGGCAGCAGCGACGAGGAGCTCGCCGGCAGCAGCGCCGACGGCAGCCACGATGGCGATGACGAGGGCAGCGACGGCCCTTAGATTAGGGGCTACTAGCATAGGACTAGTAGTAGTAATCGGCTCTTCTTTTGTTCTTCCTTTCCTGAGCAATCGGCTCTTCTCTGTAAAAACCCCCTTTATTAATGAAGAAAATGTTTCTGCGTCGATCTTTGCTTTCATATCAACTTTGCCGATTGTCAAAGCAAGTCAACGCACAAAGAGCCGATGGCAGCGCATCGGCCTCTACCACAAAACGCGAGTAAGGCCAAATCAGTTGCCTATTCAAACGGTAACCTACAACCCTTGCCTGCAAGAGTAAACTCAGATCCCCAAATCGCCGCTCGAACAGATCCAACTTACGGCCACGCAAATCTCAGATCTCAATCGCGCGGACTCAACTCCGCAGCGAATCCAATGGCGGAATCATCCAACGCCAACACTACGGTCTCTGGCCTGAAGGTAATCCCCAACCGCTCCTCGCTATCCGAGCATAGTGTTAGAATTAACAGCAAACACCTGAATTAATGTCTCATTCCGTCATTAACTTTTAGGTATCAGACATTCTGCTGCCGCATCCTTCTCTTCCAAATTCTCTCTGTCTTGGCCCTCGTTCTACCGAGAGTCCAGCTCATTTGATTTCATGCGAGGCCAATAGAATTCCCTTCGTGAACCAGAACTTGGATCTATCTTCTTGGGCCGACTGCTTACGAGCCTGGCCTAATCCTCCTGAAGATTGGGTTTCATGGTATAATAGAATAGCCAAAACTCACCAAGCCACCTGGGAAACCGCAGGAATAGCCGATGCTTTAGCTTTATCACTGTCTCCCCTTGAGAAACATGAAAACCTTCTGAAAACCATCGGCTACTTTTGGTCTGATGCTTTGAATTGCTTCATGTTTGGCCATGGCTCCATGACACCAACCCTACTGGACGTGGCCATGATCACTAGTCTAGACATTGCATCCCCAAGCCCCTCTGCTTTTATGCTGCCAAAGGTCCCTTTCACCCTCTCTTCCAAAACAGAATGCACAAACTGGGGTGCTTATCTTCGACGCCACATGAAAAACAAAGGCCCTGTAACAGAGAAAGAACACACGGCTTTGCTGAATTTCTGGTTGGAACACTTCATATTCTGTGGCCCTTCACTTGCTCCAACCAAGAATTACCTTTCCTTGGTCTATGAACTTGCCAGAGGCACCCAGCTTGGAATTGGCAAACTGTTCCTTGGAGAGGTCTATCTATATCTCCAACTAATGTTTGTCAAACTGTTTTCCCAAAAGACAGTCAAAACAGGAGGTCCCTGGTGGTTTATTCAGTTATGGGCTCAGCTATACTTCCAGAACCACATCCCAAGCTTCCCACTTCTGGCCACTCGCACCTTTCCAGATGTCAACGGGAAGCAAATCCGATGCACTAGCTACGGCCAAGCTTTGTACAGCCTTCCAGGCAGTAAACTGATTCCCAAAGAAGCATCAAAATGGTTCAGCATTTTCTTCCAAGGCCTGGACAATCCTCTCTTCTTCCCTTACACGGAATCTGAGCATTTTGAGAATCCGGTCTCCTTCAGGCTAGACAGCTTTGCCGATGACATTAGCACCCGTCAATTGTATTCCACCATGATTCGTCCCTGCTTCCTTCCAGTGGGCATGAGCACCTCAAACAGGATCATCAAACCTGGTTATGAGTCCTATCAGCCGGTCGTAGCAGCCCGGCAGTTTGGTCTTGGGCAGGTGTCTCCCCATTTCTTCCTCCATCACTTAACAGAGAGTAGAGCTGACTTGCCCGATATCCTCACTGGTCAGAGGTGTTACTCTTTCTTTGATGCTCTAGCCATCCCAGTTCCTCACAACCTCTCTTTTACCTCATCAACCGATGGTTTTGAGACCTGGTGGTCAACGTGGAAGACTCATGCCTTCAGGAGAGCTCTGGGACCATTGCTGAAACAACTTGATGCTGAATATGATATCCCTGCAGAATAGGTACCACTACTCACGAATTATCTTGAAGTGGTCTACAACGATTTCTTTCCTTTTATAATCCTGCTCTGTCTTCTTGCAGCAAAAGGACGGTCCAGAACCTGTACATGATGACGGCTCCCCCTTCAGGTTCCTCCCACCAGCTCCGGTGGTCCTCTTCTGCAAAAACTCACCGCCCCTGAAAAAGGTTGTGATGCAGAGCCAACCGATTTTACCAAAACCGGCTTCCAAGAGCAGAGTATCTTTTGGACCGGCTGCCCCCCGAGCCTCAGCCAATGCGAGAACAGCAGTGAGGAAAGTAGCTGCCAGGAAGACCTTGAAGCGCCAAAACCCTACTCCAGCTCAAGAAAATTTGCACGTAAGCTGATCCATGCCTTGGCTGATTTCATCTATCCTTCTAGGCTTTTGCAACATGCTTGTATTTCTTTTACAGGCCTCTACTGAAGAAAACTCCAGTGAGGAGACACAGTCCAGTCGAAGGGACTCGAGCTCGGGCAACTCTGAGAAAACCACCACGCAGAGCCAGCCAGACTTGCCACCGTCGGCTTCTAAGAAAAGGTCAGCTCCTGAACCTGCTGTTTCCCAGGCTCCAAACAAAGCAGGACAGGGCGGTTTACGCACAAAGAGCCGATGCATCAAGAGAGCTCGCAAGGAACCGCAAACCTCTTCATTAAACCAGGAGATTTCGAATGTAATTACTCTCCATACTCTCCTTGGCTCATATTTCATGCTAACCTATTGCTGTTCTCATCGGCTAACCACTTCCTTTGCAGACTGATGACACCTCTAGTGGGGAAGTCGAGGAGGTATTGATGCCATCCACCACCCTGGACCTAGCAACTTCTAAAAGTGTAGCTGACAAGGCTGCCACCTTGGCCAAGCCCACAGCAGAAACACAAGAGTCGATAACCTCTTCATCGGCTGCTCCTCTGGTCTTAGGAGAGGTACACTTCCTTTCCTTAGCTCTACCTTTCTCTTTCGCTATATACTGACGTTGTTCTTGTTGTTTGTCAGGGTTATGACCTCTCAAGCTTGCTAACGTTCGACCATGAATCCATCGAACCAGCTGCGTCTAAAGCAAGTGAGGGGTCAGGACCCAGCGCTACACATGGTCAACTCCAGCATCTCAAGGCCTTGCTCTCCTCCTCAATTGAGACATTGGTTGAAAACCCCGAGGAAGTGAAGAGCATTCTTGAAGACATCCAGCCTCATCTCCCGGTGACGTTGCAGGTGAAACTCTGGCCAGTTGTGACTCTGTCTGCCTACAGGTCAAGGGTGAAATTGGCTCGTCAGAGAATCGGCTTACGCCCCGCCCAGCTTCCGTTGAAAGCTGATATTGCAGGCAAATGTCAGCGGCTTAATGAGAAAAAGGCAGCTTTGGACGCCAAAACTGACACCTCTGTCAACACTGCTGAACTTGAGACCTTGCGAAAGGAGTTGGAGGACCTTGAAGAGAGGGTCCGGGCAACCAAACAGCTCATCCAAGATAAGGAAGCTCTTATTGCCCACTCCCACGAGGAAGCAGGAGGCCTCAAAGCTGCACTGAAGACTGATCTGGCCGAAATACGTGCCCTGACCAAGCAGCTGGTGACAGGCCAGGACGAAGATGATGAGGCCGAGATCGCCGAGGTGGATCGTGTTCGTGTTAACGCCCTCCATGCCCTTGAGGCATTCCTTCAGTAGGGCTTTTCCATGTAACCTGATAACTGCTCAATTGAGCTTACACCTCTGCTTGTAACAGTTTGTACCTCTTGAGTCGATGGCTGCGCATCGGCTTTTTATTCTCAAGTCGATGTCTGTGCATCGGCTGTACTTAAAAAATTTATTTTTTACCGGCCGATCGATTTCATGCATCGGCCCCCATATTTCAATGTCCATCATCCCACATACTTGGGAAATATTTCTTAAGATGCTGGCCATTGACAGCCACTGGGCACATACTTCGTAGCCTCGTACCTTATCCGTTTAAGTGCCCCCCGAGCCGAATCTTTCAAGTAATTGAAGGTATCGGCTCTTGATGCGTGTAGTTGACACGTCCGTTGGGAACCCCAAGAGGAAGGTGTGATGCGCACAGTAGCAAGTTTCCCTCAGTAAGAAACCAAGGTTTAATCGGACCAGTAGGAGTCAAGAAGCACGTTGAAGGTTGATGGCGGCGAAGTATAGTGCGGCGCTACACCAGGGATTCCAGCGCCAACGTGGAACCTGCACAACACAACCAAAGTACTTTGCCCCAACGAAACAGTGAGGTTGTCAATCTCACCGGCTTGCTGTAACAAAGGATTAACCGTATTGTGTGGAAGATGATTGTTTGCGAAGAAAACAAGAAAGAACAATTGCGATAGATTGTATGCGATGTAAAGAATAGGACCGGGATCCACAGTTCACTAGAGGTGTCTCTCCCATAAGATAAAATCATGTTGGGTGAACAAATTACAGTCGGGCAATTGACAAATAGAAAAGGGCATAACAATGCACATACATGATATGATAAATATAGTGAGATTTAATCAGGGCATTACGACAAAGTACATAGACCGCCATCCAGCATGCATCTATGCCTAAAAAGTCCACCTCCAGGTTATCATCCGAACCCCTTCCGGTATTAAGTTGCAAGCAACAGACAATTGCATTAAGTATGGTGCGTAATGTAATCAACAACTACATCCTTAGACATAGCATCAATGTTTTATCCCTAGTGGCAACAAGACATCCACAACCTTAGAACTTTCCGTCACTCGTCCCGGATTTAATGGAGGCATGAACCCACTATCGAGCATAAATACTCCCTCTTGGAGTTAAGAGCAAAAACTTGGCCAGAGCCTCTACTAATAACGGAGAGCATGCAAGATCATAAACAACACATAGGTAATAGATTGATAATCACCATAACATAGTATTCTCTATCCATCGGATCCCGACAAACACAACATATAGTATTACAGATAGATGATCTTGATCATGTTAGGCAGCTCACAAGATCCAACAATGAAGCACAATTAGGAGAAGACGAACATCTAGCTACTGCTATGGACCCATAGTCCAGGGGTGAACTACTCACTCATCACTCCGGAGGCGATCATGGCGATGAAGAGTCCTCCGGGAGATGATTCCCCTCTCCGGCAGGGTGCCGGAGGCGATCTCCTGAATCCCCCGAGATGGGATTGGCGGCGGCGGCGTCTCTGGAAGGTTTTCCGTATCGTGGCTCTCGGTACAGAGGGTTTCGCGACGAAGACTTTAAGTAGGCGGAAGGGCAACGCGGGGGGCCACACGAGGGCCCCACACGCTAGGGCCGCGCGGGCCCAAGCCTGGCTGCGCCGCCCTAGTGTGGCGGCACCTCGTGGCCCCACTTCCTTTCCCCCTCGGTCTTCTGGAAGCTTCGTACAAAAATAGGACCCTGGGCGTTGATTTCGTCCAATTCCGAGAATATTTCCTTACTAGGATTTCTGAAACCAAAAACAGTAGAAAACAACAACTGGCTCTTCGGCATCTTGTTAATAGGTTAGTGCCGGAAAATGCGTAAATACGACATATAATGTGTATAAAACATGTAGATATCATCAATAATGTAGCATGGAACATAAGAAATTATTGATACGTCGGAGACGTATCAGCATCCCCAAGCTTAGTTCTGCTCGTCCCGAGCGAGTAAACGATAACAAGGATAATTTCTGGAGTGACATGCCATCATAAGCTTGATCATACTATTGTAAGCATATGTAATGAATGCAGCGATCAAAACAATGGTAATGACATGAGTAAACAAATGAATCATAAAGCAAAGACTTTTCATGAATAGTACTTCAAGACAAGCATCAATAAGTCTTGCATAAGAGTTAACTCATAAAGCAATAAATCAAAGTAAAGGTATTGAAGCAACACAAAGGAAGATTAAGTTTCAGCGGTTGCTTTCAACTTATAACATGTATATCTCATGGATAGTGTCAATGTAAAGTAATATAACAAGTCCAATATGCAAGTATGTAGGAATCAATGCACAGTTCACACAAGTGTTTGCTTCTTAAGGTGGAGAGAGATAGGTAAACTGACTCAACAATAAAAGTAAAAGAAAGGTCCTTCAAAGAGGAAAGCATCGATTGCTATATTTGTGCTAGAGCTTTTATTTTGAAAACATGAAACAATTTTGTCAACGGTAGTAATAAAGCATATGTATTATGTAAATTATATCTTACAAGTTGCAAGCCTCATGCATAGTATACTAATAGTGCCCGCACCTTGTCCTAATTAGCTTGGACTACCGGATCATCGCAATACACATGTTTTAACCAAGTGTCACAAAGGGGTACCTCCATGCCGCCTGTACAAAGGTCTAAGGAGAAAGCTCGCATTTTGGATTTCTCGCTTTTGATTATTCTCAACTTAGACATCCATACCGGGACAACATGGACAACAGATAATGGACTCCTCTTTAATGCATAAGCATGTGGCAACAATTAGTGTTCTCATATGAGATTGAGGATATATGTCCAAAACTGAAACTTCCACCATGATTCATGGCTTTAGTTAGCGGCCCAATGTTCTTCTCTAACAATATGCATGCTCTAACCATTAAGGTGGTAGATCTCTCTTACTTCAGACAAGACGGACATGCATAGCAACTCACATGATATTCAACAAAAGAGTTGATGGCGTCCCCAGAAGCATGGTTATCGCACAACAAGCAACTTAATAAGAGATAAAGTGCATAAGTACATATTCAATACCACAATAGTTTTTAACGCTATTTTGTCCCATGAGCTATATATTGCAAAGGCGAATGATGGAATCTTAAAGGTAGAACTCAAGCAATTTACTTTGGAATGGCGGAGAAATACCATGTAGTAGGTAGGTATGGTGGACACGAATGGCATAGTGGTTGGCTCAAGGATTTTGGATGCATGAGAAGTATTCCCTCTCGATACAAGGTTTAGGCTAGCAAGGTTATTCGAAGCAAACTCAAGGATGAACCGGTGCAGCAAAACTCACATAAAAGACATGTTGTAAACATTATAAGACTCTACACCGTCTTCCTTGTTGTTAAAAACTCAATACTAGAAATTATCTAGACCTTAGAGAGACCAAATATGCAAACCAAATTTTAGCAAGCTCTATGTATTTCTTCATTAATGGGTGCAAAGTATATGATGCAAGAGCTTAAACATGAGCACAACAATTGCCAAGTATCACATTATTCAAGACATTTTAAAATTACTACATGTAGCATTTCCCAATTCCAACCATATAACAATTTAACGAAGAAATTTCAACCTTCGCCTTGAACATTATGAGTAAAGCCTAAGGACATATTTGTCCATATGCAACAGCGGAGCGTGTCTCTCTCCTATACAGTGAATGCTAGGATCCATTTTATTCAAACAAAAACAAAAACAAAACAAACCGACGCTCCAAGCAAAGTACATAAGATGTGACTGAATAAAAATATAGTTCCAGGGAGGAACCTGATGATGTTGTCGATGAAGAAGGGGATGCCTTGGGCATCCCCAAGCTTAGACGCTTGAGTCTTCTTAAAATATGCAGGGATGAACCACGGGGGCATCTCCAAGCTTAGAGCTTTCACTCCTCTTGATCATAGTATATCATACTCCTCTCTTGACCCTTGAAAACTTCCTTCACACCAAACTTCAAGCAAACTCATTAGAGGGTTAGTGCACAATTAAAAATTCACATATTCAGAGGTTACACAATCATTCTTAACACTTCTGGACATTTCACAAAGCTACTGGACATTATTGGATCAAAGGAATTCATCCAACATAGCAAATACGGCAATGCGAAATAAAAGGCAGAATCTGTCAAAAACAGAACAGTCCGTAAAGACGAACCTGAAAGGGGCACTAGACTTGCTCAAATGGAAAAACTCAAAACTAATGAAAGTTGCGTACATATCTGAGGATCACGCTCGTAATTTTGCAGATTTTTTCGATTTTTTTACAGAGACTTATGCCAGAATTCGTGACAGACAGCAATGCTGTTTCTGCGCAGCGATCCCAAATATAACATCAACTTTAGCATAGAAACTTTACTTGGCACAAAAACATGATAAGGAGAGGTTGCTACAGTAGTAAACAACTTCCAAGACTCAACAAAACAAAAATTGCTGTAGTAAAATAAACACATGGGTTATCTCCCAAGAAGTGCTTTTCTTTAACGCCTTTCAGCTAGGCGCAGAAAGTGTAATTCAAGTATTATCAAAAGATGAAGCATCAACATTACATTGGGCTTTACCTTTACCTTTCTTGTTCCTTTTCTTACTCTTTGGTTTAGGGAATACATGTCTACCCCCGGGTGTAGAGGTGAACTTTAGGGTTCCTTCTCCCATATCTATGACTGCTCCCAATAGTTTCAGCAGGGATCTTCCGAGTGTGATTTGTCCTGTTCCTGCACATTCAATAACAAGATAATCAATGGATATTGTTCTACCAAGAATGGTTGTATACACACCCGCAGCTATTCCTTTAGGAATTATAACAGAGTTATCAATAAGAGTTATTCCTTCTGCCCCTTCAACGAATCCCCAAAGTTTCAAAGATTCATGAATACTCTTAGGCATTAGGCAAAAATTCAGACATAATATCACAATTGGCATGAAGAGTTTGGTCACCGATAACAATTTTAATAGTAGGATCCCATAATGAAGGTTCGTAGTTCACTAAAATTTGATCAAGATGGTTACGAACATATCTATAATTTTCATTCAAGCGAGATGCACTTGTCTCAAGAGTGTTTAATCTATTATAAATGCTAATAAGGGCTGAATCAAAGTTATTAGCTGAATCATGTGATGCAACCAACTTCTTTATGGCGTTAAAAGCTTGATCCCCATTACAATGAAGGAAATCTCCCCCACTACAAGCATCCAAGGCATATCTATAGCGAATCATAAGACCAAAATAAAAATTACTAAGAAGCAAACTTAGAGTCATTTGAGGTTCAGCTTTACGATAAGAAGTAAAAATCCTGGACCAAGCATCTTTAAAACTTTCCTCATCCCCTTGTTTAAAAGTAAAAACTAATTCCTCAGGTGAAGAAGTAACAGGTACAGAGCTAGACATGATAACAAGAGTAAACTAAATGCAAGTAACTAATTTTTTTGTGTTTTTGATATAGAGAGCAAGACAGTAAATAAAGTAAAACTAGCAACTAATTTTTTTTGTGTGTTTTGTTTAGGTGCAGCAAACAAAGTAGTAAATAAAATAAAGCAAGACAAAAACAAAGTAAAGAGATTGGATTGTGGAAACTCCCCTTGCAGCGTGTCTTGATCTCCCCGGCAACGGCGCCAGAAATTTGCTTGATGCGTGTAGTTGACACGTCCGTTGGGAACCCCAAGAGGAAGGTGTGATGCGCACAGTAGCAAGTTTCCCTCAGTAAGAAACCAAGGTTTAATCGGACCAGTAGGAGTCAAGAAGCACGTTGAAGGTTGATGGCGGCGAAGTATAGTGCGGCGCAACACCAGGGATTCCGGCGCCAACGTGGAACCTGCACAACACAACCAAAGTACTTTGCCCCAACGAAACAGTGAGGTTGTCAATCTCACCGGCTTGCTGTAACAAAGGATTAACCGTATTGTGTGGAAGATGATTGTTTGCAAAGAAAACAGTAAAGAACAATTGCAGTAGATTGTATGCGATGTAAAGAATAGGACCGGGAACCACAATTCACTAGAGGTGTCTCTCCCATAAGATAAAAGCATGTTGGGTGAACAAATTACAGTCGGGCAATTGACAAATAGAAAAGGGCATAACAATGCACATACATGATATGATAAATATAGTGAGATTTAATCAGGGCATTACGACAAAGTACATAGACCGCCATCCAGCATGCATCTATGCCTAAAAAGTCCACCTTCAGGTTATCATCCGAACCCCTTCCGGTATTAAGTTGCAAGCAACAGACAATTGCATTAAGTATGGGGCGTAATGTAATCAACAACTACATCCTTAGACATAGCATCAATGTTTTATCCCTAGTGGCAACAGCACATCCACAACCTTAGAACTTTCTCGTCATCGTCCCGGATTTAATGGAGGCATGAACCCACTATCGAGCATAAATACTCCCTCTTGGAGTTAAGAGCAAAAACTTGGCCGAGCCTCTACTAATAACGGAGAGCATGCAAGATCATAAACAACACATAGGTAATAGATTGATAATCACCATAACATAGTATTCTCTATCCATCGGATCCCGACAAACACAACATATAGTATTACAGATAGATGATCTTGATCATGTTAGGCAGCTCACAAGATCCAACAATGAAGCACAATTAGGAGAAGACGACCATCTAGCTACTGCTATGGACCCATAGTCCAGGGGTGAACTACTCACTCATCACTCCGGAGGCGATCATGGCGATGAAGAGTCCTCCGGGAGATGATTCCCCTCTCCGGCAGGGTGCCGGAGGCGATCTCCTGAATCCCCCGAGATGGGATTGGCGGCGGCGGCGTCTCTGGAAGGTTTTCTGTATCGTGGCTCTCGGTACAGAGGGTTTCGCGACGAAGACTTTAAGTAGGCGGAAGGGCAACGCGGGGGGCCACACGAGGGCCCCACACGCTAGGGCCGCACGGGCCCAAGCCTGGCCGCGCCGCCCTAGTGTGGCGGCGCCTCGTGGCCCCACTTCCTTTCCCCCTCGGTCTTCTGGAAGCTTCGTGCAAAAATAGGACCCTGGGCGTTGATTTCGTCCAATTCCGAGAATATTTCCTTACTAGGATTTCTGAAACCAAAAATAGCGAGAAAACAGACAATCGGCTCTTCGGCATCTTGTTAATAGGTTAGTGCCGGAAAATGCGTAAATACGACATATAATGTGTATAAAACATGTAGATATCATCAATAATGTAGCATGGAACATAAGAAATTATCGATACGTCGGAGACGTATCAGCTCTCAAGTCATCTTACTATGACTACGTGACGTGATTGAGGTGAGATCATCGCTTTTTATTTTTTGGGGCCGATCGCAGGGATCGGCCTTGCCACGTACATCCATTGACTTTGATCTTGCTACTCTGTCAGGCCGGTGGATAAGACCAGCCTCACCCCGTTTTTTGAAGCTTCGATGCGCTCACAGCCGTCCAAACTGATTCCAGAGATCGGCTCTTGGTCGTCTGCATCCCAAATATTCATGCCAGCTAATGAGATCTCGATCGAGTCATCTGCATGAACGACCTCCACTTCATCTCCATCCCACTGTATCAGGCATTGGTGCATTGTGGATGGAACGCAGCAGTTGGCGTGGATCCAATCCCTCCCTAGCATGACAGCGTAAGTGCTTTTGCTGTCGACGATGAAGAACGACGTAGGGATGGTTTTCCGGCCCACGGTTAGCTCCACGTTCAGAACGCCTTGTGCTTCTGATGCTTGGCTGTTGAAGTCGCTTAGTGTGACGTTGGTTTTGATCAGATCTTCGTTAGAGCGTCCCAAACGCCGTAGCATGGAGTATGGCATTATATTGACTGCCGCTCCCATCTCAACCAACATCTTGCCGACAGGCTGCCCGTTGATATATCCTCTTACGTACAGGGCCTTCAGATGTTTGTAGCCCCTCTCTCGTGGCTTCTCAAAGATAACTGGCCGTGGACCGCAGTCAAACTATGCTACTGGCACTTCTTCGGTTCTTGGAGTACGAAACTCCGACGGAAGTATGAACACCATGTTTGTGCCAGCCGATGCCTCCGCATTGGCTTTTGTCTGTTTGGGGCGCCATTCTTTCTTCTGTGGCCGTGCCTCCGTCTCCAACGTTTGCTGAATTTTTACGGCCAGATCGGGCCGAGCTTTCCTCAACGTGTACAGGTACTGCGCCTCGGCTTTCTCCAAGTTACGTAGCCGCTGAACCCTACGCTTTTGGGAGTGACTGAGTCCATCAGGGCACCACCTTGTCCGGTGGTATCTATCTTCTTCTTCATCTTCTGACTCCTCGAAATTTTCATCTCGAGATGACTCAGCTCGTCGGTCCTGAAGTGGGAGAGGTCCTAGACGCTTGAACACTGAAACCTCACTTGTGCCCTTCTTCTGGTGTCTACATTCCGGGCAGTTGTCGATTGTAGGCAATCAGCTCATTCCTGAGTCCCAACAGTGCTTAAAGAAAGGACAATCCCAGTGTCTGTCCATGTCTTCCTGCTCTCTCGACTACCCCTTAGCGCGACGCTCATATCCTGCATCGTCTCTATAATATCGACGATATTTTCTGTTGTCTGCATCAGACCGAGGATATCTTTCATCATCCACGTCGTACCGCCGACGTCGGTCATACTGATGCTCATATTTGTTAAGGAGATGCGCGGAGAGTGGTCGTTGATACCGCACGCTTCTCACTTCTTCCTCGGTTAGGTACCGTCTGTCATCATATCGGGGCCGGTTGCGTGGATCGGCCTCCTCTTTATCCTTGCCACGGGAGTGACTGCTTTCATCTTTATCCTTGCCATGGCGGTCTACAAGCCCTGCCATGTTAACATCGAAAGAGAAACCTGGCTCGCACCTCGTGGAGTGATTGAGTTCCACCATGTTGACGCCAGGAAACGGTTGCGTGTCCACTTTCATGGCAAACTGACCGAAGGTCAATCGGCCTTGTTCTATCGCCATTTGAATCTTCCGACGCAACTCTTTGCAGTCGTTGGTGACATGGGTGAACGAGTGATGCCATTTGCAGTACGGTCTCCCGTTTATTTCTTGCACCGTAGGGAATTTATGGCCTTCGGGTAACTTCAGCTGTTTTTCCTTCAGCAGTAAATCGATAATCTGCTCAGCTTTGGTTATGTCAAAGTCAAACCCTTTTGCAGGCCCTGGTTGTTTCACCCATTTGCAGGACACGGGTACTGCCCCCCGAGTCCACTCAGCCACGGCTACCTCCTGATCTTCTGCAAAGTCTTCAACTTCCTCTGCCTCGACCAGGCCTATCGGGCGTTTGAACTTGTCTTGGTACAATTCTGGGTGGCGCTGCTCATATAATGTTAATCTCTGGACCATATGCGCCAGTGAATTGTAGTCCACTTGGAAAGTCAGGTCTTTGAAAGTCAGGTCTATAACCGGGCCAACATGATTGTGTTTGTTGTGAACGCTTCAGGGCTGTCAGGAGTCGATTCCCGGAACATCCCTTCTAGGATTGGCAAACCATACCTTACGCGCTACTGGATCGTTCAACCCGTTTGCAAGGCCTAACTATGTGGATATCAAACTAATCCTTGAAGAACAAGGAACAACTATAACAGATCAAATCTACTAAATAAAGATGAAGCAAGGCGCTGCCCTTACACCTAAGATAGGTGTAAGGACAGCTAGATATTCAAAGGCAGCATAGCTAAACAAGCATATCAGAAAGCATCGATGCAAGCCCTAAAACATCTACGATAAACAGTGTTACTCGCCATCAAAAAGGCTTCAGTACGAGCAACACCAACAACGAATAAACCGATACTGCCTAGATCGCAAGATGCGATCTAGGCAGCATGATGCTTACCCGGAAGAAACCCTCGAAACAAGGGGTGGCGATGCGCCTAGATTGTGTTTGTTGTGAACGTTCACCAGGCTCTCAGAATGATGATGTAGAGAATGAGCCACCATATAATTAACTTCCTGGCGCAGGGCTCTGGTGCGTTCCTCCGCAGGGAGAGACAGATCTACTCCATCGAGCGCGCCTTCAGGTGTGAATCCTTTGAACCTAATGCCATGTGTACGGGTCCTTTCGAAAGAGCCGATGAGATCGGCTTCGAAGAGAGCCTTAAGCTCATCATACTTCTTCTTGTGATCTTCAGGCAGATCTTCATACTTGACTGGTTCGTCCGACATCTCACCTGCAGATGTCGACGTGGTTGTTGTAGAATGTCCCACCGGGCGTGCCAGAATGTGTTGCCTGCCAAAACCCACCGGCGAGCAGCGACGAGCAACACGAAGAGCCGGGAGGCTCCCAAGACTGCTGGTGGGCCTTGGTCCCTCGGGCAACGGCCCGCAATGCTCTGGCACACGTCCTGACGGTTGCAAGGGCGTGCCACCTGACCTATACCTGGTCAGGAAGTTGTTGGATTGCTTCGATTAGTTTCCTGCATGGTAGACACGTAAACATTAAATGAGCCTCGATCGGCTCTCAGGTTACCCTGTGAATCGGCTCAAAGAGCCGATTGCCCCATGGTTTAGATTGGATGTAAGATAACATGGGGATATTGCTTTATCAATACTAAGCTAAGTTGATCTACGACAGTTTAGGGTTTTCACCACATAACCGGAACGTCCTACACGTAATTGAGCCTGGCAGACACGTAAGGTAGCAGAAAACTAACCTTAGAGGAGGCCTAAAAACCAACACGGAGTCGATTCCCGGAACATCCCTTCTAGGATTGGCAAACCATACCTTACGCGCTACTGGATCGTTCAACCCGTTTGCAAGGCCTAACTATGTGGATATCAAACTAATCCTTGAAGAACAAGGAACAACTATAACAGATCATATCTACTAAATAAAGATGAAGCAAGGCGCTGCCCTTACACCTAAGATAGGTGTAAGGACAGCTAGATATTCAAAGGCAGCATAGCTAAACAAGCATATCAGAAAGCATCGATGCAAGCTCTAAAACATCTACGATAAACAGTGTTACTCGCCATCAAAAAGGCTTCAGTACGAGCAACACCAACAACGAATAAACCGATACTGCCTAGATCGCAAGATGCGATCTAGGCAGCATGATGCTTACCCGAAAGAAATCCTCGAAACAAGGGGTGGCGATGCGCCTAGATTGTGTTTGTTGTGAACGTGATCGTCCTCCTTTCTCAATAACCCTAGGTACATATTTATAGTCCGTGGACTTTCTATCTTTGGAATAAACCTAGTCGTATACGACCAAACTTTATCTTTTAATTCTAAACTAAGATACGATCTACTATAATGTATAGATACACGGGCAATCTAGCCCAAATTCTCGCACGAGGCCGATTCAGAGACACTTCATGTGCATATCCTCCAAGCCCATCTCAATTACGGTACATCTCCTGATTTGGCCAAAATCTGGTGATAACAGCGAGACACCAACCCTTTCCACCCTTGTGCACATCCGCCGACATGGATCTAAGCTAAAAATGCATGGGACGTCGCCACCAACAAGGAGGAGTGCACGCCGCCACCGTCGCCTGCGAAAGATGAGGCACCATCACCATTTGTGCCGTTTGTCGTGCCATATTTTACATCATCTTGTGCGGCAGTCGTGCCCTATTTTGCATCATCTGGTAAACCAAAAACGCACACGTACCCTACATTTCATTTTTTAGATGCCCTATTATACATCATCTGGAGATGCTCTTATTCATTTTGTCCAAAAAGAACAAGAAAAAACACGTGGGTTAGCGAAAAGGTTTTTTAGAGGTGTGCCCACCCTCCAATTTATTCTTAGGTCCGCCACTTCCCGACGGTTATAAATACCGAGCCACACGCTTGAAATTTACCATAGTGGTTACACGACACTTATAAGCCGCCAAAAATATCTGAGGGTGGAGAGTAGAGTCACTAGTGGGGAGTGCAGCAGCGTGAGGAGTAGGAAATACGAGTTAGGGTTTATTTTATGGTCGCTTTTAAGCGTGCGACCACAATTAGTGGGTCATTGGTTGTTGGAAAAACCCACAGTCGAACCAAGAAACATGCCCAACCGAAAACAACATCAAACATGCACACGCATATCGCATAAGCCATGAGGAAGGGCGCGCAGATGAAAACTACTTTTTATATTGTACGAATTTTATATCTCTTCAAAAATATTAATAAATAATAAAATATATTTGAAGAAACACACACATATAAAAAAATCGGCAAGGTTGACTATAAATCTTCTGAGATATTTTCTCCGGCTAGGTTTACTATAAATCTTCTGAGATAATTTATTTTGCCAAGCTACATCTTGTTTTTTGAAGTCGGATCTTGGACTTTCTGGATCAATCACTATGCCATGTTTGTGTATGATGAATCCTAAGATTTTTTTCTGGCTGCACACCGGATGCACGCTTCAATGGATTCATCCCGAGCCTGTACCATCTCATCCTTTCGAACTTCGAGTAAAACTCCAAGAAGAGCGTTGAATATCAGCTTCATTGCTCTCTGATATTCCATCATTCTTCAGCCCTAAGTTCATCACTATCCACTCAAAGAAACCAACGAAATAGGGGCATCGGAACGTTGTCTTAGCCGAATCTTTTTCGAGCATAAATTTGGTTGTACACTGATGGCGTGTAACTCACACGTTCGTTGGGAACCCCAAGAGGAAGGTATGATGCGCACAGTAGCAAGTTTTCCCTCAGAAAGAAACCAAGGTTTAATCGAACCAGTAGGAGCCAAGAAGCACGTTGAAGGTTGATGGTCGCGAAATGTGATGCGGCGCAACACCAGGGATTCCGGCGCCAACGCGGAACCTGCACAACACAACCAAAGTACTTTGCCCCAACGAAACAGTGAGGTTGTCAATCTCACCGGCTTGCTGTAACAAAGGATTAAACGTATCGAGTGGAAGATGTTTGCAAAGAAAACAGTAAAACACAATTGCAGTAGATTGTATGCTATGTAAAGAATAGGACCGGGGTCCACAGTTCACTAGAGGTGTCTCTCCCATAAGATAAAAGCATGTTGGGTGAACAAATTACAGTCGGGCAATTGACAAATAGAGAAAGGCATAACAATGCATATACATGATATGATAAATATAGTGAGATTTAATTGGGCATTACGACAAAGTACATAGACCGCCATCCAACTGCATCTATGCCTAAAAAGTCCACCTTCAGGTTATCATCCGAACCCCCTCCAAGTATTAAGTTGCAAAGCAACGGACAATTGCATTAAGTATGGTGCGTAATGTAATCAACAACTACATCCTTAGACATAGCATCAATGTTTTATCCCTAGTGGCAACAGCACATCCACAACCTTAGAACTTTCTCATCACTGTCCCGCATTCAATGGAGGCATGAACCCACTATCGAGCATAAATACTCCCTCTTGGAGTTAAGAGTAAAAACTTGGCCGGAGCCTCTACTAATAACGGAGAGCATGCAAGATCATAAACAACACATGAACAATAGATTGATAATCACCATAATCATAGTACTCTCTATCCATCGGATCCCGACAAACACAACATATAGTATTACGGATAGATGATCTTGATCATGTTAGGCAGCTCACAAGATCCAACAATGAAGCACAACAAGGAGAAGACGACCATCTAGCTACTGCTATGGACCCATGGTCCAGGGGTGGACTACTCACTCATCACTCCGGAGGCGACCATGGCGGTGTAGAGTCCTCCGGGAGATGAATCCCCTCTCCGGCAGGGTGCCGGAGGCGATCTCCGGAATCCCCCGAGATGGGATTCGCGGCGGCGGCGTCTCCGTAAGGTTTTCCGTATCGTGGCTCTCGGCATCGGGGGTTTCGCGACGGAAGCTTTAAGTAGGCGGAGGGTCAACGCGGGGGCCACACGAGGGGCCCAGGGGGTAGGTCGGCGCGGCCGGGGCCCGGGCCGCGCCGGCCACCCTTCCGGCCGCCTCGTGGCCCCACTTCGTTATCTCTTCGGTCTTCCGGAAGCTTCGTGCAAAAATAGGACCCCGGGCGAAAGTTTCGTCCAATTCCGAGAATATTTCTTTACTAGGATTTCTGAAACCAAAAACAGCAGAAAACAACGAATCGGCTCTTCGGCATCTTGTTAATAGGTTAGTTCCAGAAAATGCATAAATATGACATATAATATGCATAAAACATGTAGGTATCATCAATAAAGTAGCATGGAACATAAGAAATTATCGATACGTTGGAGACGTATCAGCATCCCCAAGCTTAGTTCTGCTCGTCCCGAGCAGGTAAAACGATAACAAAGATAATTTCTGAAGTGACATGCCATCATAATCTTGATCATACTATTTGTAAACATATGTAATGAATGCAGCGATCAAAGCAAAGGTAATGACATGAGTAAACAACTGAATCATAAAGCAAAGACTTTTCATGAATAGTACTTCAAGACAAGCATCAATAAGTCTTGCATAAGAGTTAACTCATAAAGCAATAAATCAGAGTAAAGGTGTTGAAGCAACACATAGGAAGATTAAGTTTCAGCGGTTGCTTTCAACTTATAACATGTATATCTCATGGATATTGTCAACATAAAGTAATATAACAAGTGCAATATGCAAGTATGTAGGAATCAATGCACAGTTCACACAAGTGTTTGCTTCTTAAGGTGGAAGGAGATAGGTAAACCGACTCAACAATAAAAGTAAAAGAATGGTCCTTCAATGAGGAAAGCATCGATTGCTGTATTTGTGCTAGAGCTTTTATTTTGAAAACATGAAACAATTTTGTCAACGGTAGTAATAAAGCATATGAGTTATGAAAATTATATCTTACAAGTTGCAAGCCTCACGCATAGTATACTAATAGTGCCCGCACCTCGTCCTACTTAACTTGGACTACCGGATCTTCGCATGCCATGTTTCAACCAAGTGTCACAAAGGGGTACCTCCATGCCGCTCTGTACAAAGGTCTAAGGAGAATGCTCGCATTTCGGATTTCTCGCTTTTGATTATTCTCAACTTAGACATCCATACCGGGACAACATGGACAACAGATAATGGACTCCTCTTAAATGCATAAGCATGTAGCAATGATTATTATTCTCATATGAGATTGAGGATATATGTCCAAAACTGAAACTTCCACCATGGTTCATGGCTTTAGTTAGCGGCCCAATGTTCTTCTCTAACAATTTTGCATGCTCCAACCACTAAAATGATAGACCTTCGGACAAGACGGACATGCATAGCAACTCACATGATATTCAACAATAGTTGATGGCGTTCCCCAGAAGCATGGTTATCGCACAACAAGCAACTTAATAAAATATAAAGTGCATAAGTACATATTCAATACTACGATAGTTTTTAAGGCTATTTTGTCCCATGAGCTATATATTGCATAGGTGGATGATGGAATTTTAAAGGTAGCACTCAAGCAATTTACTTTGGAATGGCGGAGAAATACCATGTAGTAGGTAGGTATGGTGGACACAAATGGCATAGTAGTTGGCTCAAGGATTTTGGATGCATGAGAAGTATTCCCTCTCGATACAAGGTTTAGGCTAGCAAGGTTATTTGAAGCAAACTCAAGGATGAACAAGTGCAGCAAAACTCACATAAAAGACATATTGTAAACATTATAAGACTCTACACTGTCTTCCTTGTTGTTCAAAACTCAATACTAGATATTATCTAGACCTTAGAGAAACCAAATATGCAAATCAAATTTTAGCAAGCTCTATGTATTTCTTCATTAATGGGTGCAAAGCATATGATGCAAGAGCTTAAACATGAGCACAACAATTGCCAAGTATCACATTATCCAAGACAGTTTAGAATTACTACATGTAGCATTTTCCAATTCCAACCATATAACAATTTAACGAAGAAGAAACTTCGCCTTGAACATTATGAGTAAAGCCTAAGGACACATGTGTCCATATGCAACAGCGGAGCGTGTCTCTCTCCCACAAAGTGAATGCTAAGATCCATCTTATTCAAACAAAAACAAAAACGAAAACAAAATGACGCTCCAAGTAAAGAACACAAGATGTGATTGAATAAAAATATAGTTTCAGGGGAGGAACCTGATGATGTTGTCGATGAAGAAGGGGATGCCTTGGGCATCCCCAAGCTTAGACGCTTGAGTCTTCTTAAAATATGCAGGGGTGAACCACGGGGGCATCCCCAAGCTTAGAGCTTTCACTCCTCTTGATCATAGTATATCATTCTCCTCTCTTGACCCTTGAAAACTTCCTTCACACCAAACTTCAAGCAAACTCATTAGAGGGTTAGTGCATCATTAATAATTCACTCATTCAGAGGTGACACAATCATTATTTTCACTTCTGGACATTGCATAATGCTACTGGACATTAGTGGATCAAAGAAATAAATCCAACATAGCAAAAGAGGCAATGCGAAATAAAAGGCAGAATCTGTCAAAAACAGAACAGTCCGTAAAGACGAATTTAGAAATGGCACCAGACTTGCTCAAATGGAAAAACTCAAAACTAATGAAAGTTGCGTACATATCTGAGGATCACGCTCGTAAATTGGCAGATTTTTTCGAATTTTCTACAGAGAATTGTGCCCAGATTCGTGACAGACAGCAATGCTGTTTCTGCGCAGCAATCCCAAATATAACATCAACTTTGACATAGAAACTTTACTTGGCACAAAAACATGATAAGGAGAGGTTGCTACAGTAGTAAACAACTTCCAAGACTCAACAAAACAAAAAATCGCTGTAGGTAAAAACATGGGTTGTCTCCCATAAGCGCTTTTCTTTAACGCCTTTCAGCTAGGCGCAGAAAGTGCAAATCAAGTAACATCGAGAGTAGAAGCATCAACATCATTACTAGAGGTGTTGGGAGTTTTCTCAACAATGCATTGTATCTGGTCTATATAAGTAACTCCTCTCTCATTGCTCCTAGGCTTACTATTCTCATCAAACAAATTTTCAGGAACAAGCCAAGCATAGTTATTTTCCAAGGCTTCATGCATCCCTAGTAGTTTACTAGGTATTGGCGCTTTAATTTCCCCTCCATCATTAATGTTATTAGTGTACATTATTCTATCCATGTCCATTTTTTCAAGGAGACCAATAAAATTGGTATGAGAACCTAGCATATTAAATTTAGCAAAAACCTTTCTAGCCTCTCTTGCTAGACCACCAAATTCTCTAAGAAGGGTTTCTAAAACAAAATCTTTCTTTTCCCCTTCTTCCATATCACCAAGTGTAAGAAACATGTGTCGGATTATAGGATTGAGATTAACAAATTTAGTTTCCAACATGCGAACTAAAGAAGCAGCAGCAATTTCATAGGTAGGTGCAAGTTCTACCAAGTGTCTATCTTCAAAATCTTCAGTGATACTAACATGATTGAAAAATTCTTCTATATTATTTCTCCCAACTATGGACCCACGTCCTACCGGTATGTCTTTTGTGGTAAAATTAAAAGGAAACATGATGCAATAGGCAAAAAGTAAACTAGGCAAACAAAGTAAAGACAAGTAGCTAATTTTTTTTGTGTTTTTGATATAGAGAGCAAAGCAGTAAATAAAGTAAAACTAGCAACTAATTTTTTTGTATTTTGATTTAGTGCAGCAAACAAAGTAGTAAATAAAATAAAGCAAGACAAAAACAAAGTAAAGAGATTGAGAAGTGGAGACTCCCCTTGCAGCGTGTCTTGATCTCCCCGGCAACGGCGCCAGAAAAAGAGCTTGATGGCGTGTAACTCACACGTTCGTTGGGAACCCCAAGAGGAAGGTATGATGCGCACAGTAGCAAGTTTTCCCTCAGAAAGAAACCAAGGTTTAATCGAACAAGTAGGAGCCAAGAAGCACGTTGAAGGTTGATGGTCGCGAAATGTGATGCGGCGCAACACCAGGGATTCCGGCGCCAACGCGGAACCTGCACAACACAACCCAAGTACTTTGTCCCAACGAAACAAGTGAGGTTGTCAATCTCACCGGCTTGCTGTAACAAAGGATTAAACGTATCGAGTGGAAGATGTTTGCAAAGAAAACAGTAAAACACAATTGCGATAGATTGTATGCTATGTAAAGAATAGGACCGGGGTCCACAGTTCACTAGAGGTGTCTCTCCCATAAGATAAAAGCATGTTGGGTGAACAAATTACAGTCGGGCAATTGACAAATAGAGAAAGGCATAACAATGCATATACATGATATGATAAATATAGTGAGATTTAATTGGGCATTACGACAAAGTACATAGACCGCCATCCAACCGCATCTATGCCTAAAAAGTCCACCTTCGAGGTTATCATCCGAACCCCTCCAAGTATTAAGTTGCAAAGCAACAGACAATTGCATTAAGTATGGTGCGTAATGTAATCAACAACTACATCCTTAGACATAGCATCAATGTTTTATCCCTAGTGGCAACAGCACATCCACAACCTTAGAACTTTCTCGTCATCGTCCCGCATTCAATGGAGGCATGAACCCACTATCGAGCATAAATACTCCCTCTTGGAGTTAAGAGTAAAAACTTGGCCGAGCCTCTACTAATAACGGAGAGCATGCAAGATCATAAACAACACATGAACAATAGATTGATAATCACCATAATCATAGTACTCTCTATCCATCGGATCCCGACAAACACAACATATAGTATTACGGATAGATGATCTTGATCATGTTAGGCAGCTCACAAGATCCAACAATGAAGCACAACAAGGAGAAGACGACCATCTAGCTACTGCTATGGACCCATGGTCCAGGGGTGGACTACTCACTCATCACTCCGGAGGCGACCATGGCGGTGTAGAGTCCTCCGGGAGATGAATCCCCTCTCCGGCAGGGTGCCGGAGGCGATCTCCGGAATCCCCCGAGATGGGATTCGCGGCGGCGGCGTCTCCGTAAGGTTTTCCGTATCGTGGCTCTCGGTGCTCGGGGGTTTCGCGATGGAAGCTTTAAGTAGGCGGAGGGTCAACGCGGGGGCCACACGAGGGGCCCAGGGGGTAGGTCGGCGCGGCCGGGGCCTGGGCCGCGCCGGCCACCCTTCCGGCCGCCTCGTGGCCCCACTTCGTTATCTCTTCGGTCTTCCGGAAGCTTCGTGCAAAAATAGGACCCCGGGCGAAAGTTTCGTCCAATTCCGAGAATATTTCTTTACTAGGATTTCTGAAACCAAAAACAGCAGAAAACAACGAATCGGCTCTTCGGCATCTTGTTAATAGGTTAGTTCCAGAAAATGCATAAATATGACATATAATATGCATAAAACATGTAGGTATCATCAATAAAGTAGCATGGAACATAAGAAATTATCGATACGTTGGAGACGTATCATACACCGTGTTACCGTCTAATAAGTTGATGACTTTGTGTCCTAATGCATCATTGATGAGCATGTCATCTATTGGCGTAGGATATTCATCCTTAGATGCGACCCTATTGAGATCTCTGAAGTTTATGCACACCCTGGTCTTGTAGGGTCCTTTCTTATCCATAGTCACAATATTGGAAATCCACTCGGCATACACGCAAGGATGAATAAAGTAGTCTTCAAGAGTCCACCGATCTGCTCCTTGATCCGATCGTAGATCTTGGGATTGAATTTTCTAGCCTGCTGCTTATGAGACTTAAAGCCAGATTCAATGGGCAGCGATGTTCAACAACCTCTCTCGGCTTAACCCGGACATCTGACGCATGTAAAATTCATACATGAACTTTTCCCTTTATCATATTGAATTCCTACATATTTTCAACATATATGATGATAATACCATGTTTTACAACATATTTGACCTTTATTGAAAACTGTGTTTCGCGTATTTTTCACATTCAGAGACCTATACGGAGTCAAATTGACCTGGTGTTACCCTCCAAAACCCCCCGACGGGCGTTGGTTGATGACCCACAAGTATAGGGGATCGCAACAGTCTTCGAGGGAAGTATTACCCAATTTATTGATTCGACACAAGGGGAGACAAAGAATACTTGTAAGCCTTAACAGCGGAGTTGTCAATTCAGCTGCACCTGGAAACAGACTTGCTCGCAAGAGTTTATCAGTAGTAACAGTTCTATGGTAGTGGAAATAGCGGAATAACAGCAGCAGTGAAATAAAGACAGCAGTAGTGATTATAGTAAACAGCAGGATTAAAATACTGTAGGCATAGGGACGGATTTAACGGGCGTTGCATGGATGAGAGAAACTCATATAACAATCAAAGCATGGGCATTTGCGAGATAATAATAAAACAAGTATCCAAGTACTAATCAATCAATAGGCATGTGTTCCATATTTAGTCGTACGTGCTCGCAATGAGAAACTTGCACAACATCTTTTGTCCTACCAGCCGGTGGCAGCCGGGCCTCTAGGGAAACTACTGGATATTAAGGTACTCCTTTTAATAGAGTACCGGAGCAAAGCATTAACACTCCGTGAACACATGTGATCCTCACATCACTACCATCCCCTCCGGTTGTCCCGATTTCTGTCACTTCGGGGCCATTGGTTCCGGACAGCGACGTGTGTATACAACTTGCAGGTAAGACCATAAACAATGAATATCTTCATGAAACAATAACATGTTCAGATCTGAGATCATGGCACTCGGGCCCTAGTGACAAGCATTAAGCATAACAAGTTGCAACAATATCATAAAAGTGACATCTACGGATACTAGGCACTATGCCCTAACAATCTTATGACTATTACATGACCAATCTCATCCAATCCCTACCATCCCCTTCAGCCTACAGCGGGGGAATTACTCACACATGGATGGGGGAAACATTGCTGGTTGATGGAGAGGCGTTGGCGGTGATGGCGGTGAAGATCTCCTCCAATTCCCCGTCTCGGCGGAGTGCCAGAACGGAGACTCGGCTCCCGCGACGGAGTTTCGCGATGTGGCGGCTTTACGGAGGGTTTCGGCGATGTCGACTTCTCCCCGTGCGTTTTTAGGTCGAGGCGAATAAGTAGTCCGAAGGGGGCGTCGGAGGCCGGCCGAGGGGCCACACCATAGGGCCGCGCGGGCCCCCCGGGCCGCGCCGCCTTATGGTGTGGGGCCCTCGGGCCTCCACCTCCTTCGCCCTTCTGGCTCCGTCGGTATTTTGGTAAAATAGGGCCATCCGAAGAAATTCCGAGGATTTTCCCGAAAGTTGGATTTCTGCACAAAAACGAGACACCGGAGCGAGTTCTGCTGAAAACAGCGTTAGTCCGTGTTAGTTGTATCCAAAATACACAAATTAGAGGCAAAACAATAGCAAAAGTGTTCGGGGAAAGTAGATACGTTTTGGACGTATCAACTCCCCCAAGCTTAGCTTATTGCTTGTCCTCAAGCAATTCGGTTAACAACTGAGCGATAAAAGAACTTTCACGAACACATTTGCTCATATGATGTATATATTCTCATGCTATGGCTAATACTTAAGCAGTTCATAATGAGATACATGCAAATAAGATCATCCAACAGCTATGTCAATCATGGAGAAGTACCAACAATTAATAATAAGCATCATGAATCATGTATGTAAGCAAGATTGCAATGTTCATAAGAGAATATGATAAAGTGGTATCTCGCTTGCCTGTATTTGATCGGCAAAACATAAATGCCGAGGCACCTCTGAGTTCATAGACAGACTAGAAGTAGTGATTTGTCAAAGATAAAAGCATCAAAGTTATACCACAATCAATCATATTTTGAGACAAGCATATTATATTAAGAATGACAGTTGTGCTCTCAAGATAGTGCTCGAAGAAAGAATGGAGACACAACATAAAAGTAAAAGATTGACCCTTCGCAGAGGGAAGCAGGGATTAACATGCGCTAGAGCTTTTTATTTGTAAAACAGGAGTAAAATTATTTTGAGAGGTGTTTGTTGTTGTCAACGAATGGTAATGGGTACACTAACTCCCTCATCAACCGGACTCACAAGAGCGGCTCCCATTTATTTATTTTTGGTTGGCACTCCTTCCAACCTTTCTTTCACAAACCATGGCTAACCGAATCCTCGGGTGCCCGCCAACAATCACATACCATGAAGGAGTGCCTTTTTATTTAAGTTTTATTATGATGATGACACTCCCCCCAACCTTTGCTTACACAAGCCATGGCTAACCGAATCCTTCGGGTGCCGTCCAACAATCACAAACCATGGAGGAGTGTCTATTTAAGTTAATTAATTCGGGATCGGGAATCCCATTGCCAGCTCTTTTTGCAAAATTATTGGATAAGCGGATGTGCCACTAGTCCATATGAGAGTCCGTCAAAAGTAAATGACAAGGTTGAAAGCTAAACACCACATACTTCCTCATGAGCTATGAAACATTAACACAAATTGAGAAGCATTTTGAAAGTTTTAAAGGTAGCGCATGAGAATTTACTTGGAATGGTTTGAAATGCCATGCATAGGTATTTATGGTGGACACTTTTGGAACAACTTGGTTTTCAGGTGTTTGGAAGCACGAGCGGCGTCACCGCTCGAGTACAAGTGAAGGCTAGCAAAAGACTAGGGAGCGACAAATCAAGAGAGCAAGAACTGTCATAATCATGCTTGCGGCAAAATAAATTAACGGGAGCATAAAAGTGATACAAGAACTCTGAAGCAATATAAATCATCGAGGCTTAATTGACTTTTTGTTCAGTCATATGCATGCGTGAGCATGTGCCAAGTCGATATAAATGAATTATTCAGAGGAGGATACCACAATGCCATACTTACTTATGAATAAAACAATGCAAGCAAACATCCATGACATGCTACTCATATTAATAAATCGGAACCAAACATGAGAGATCATGAGCTACTAGACTTTCTCAAATAACATATACCTCACATGAACCAACTAAGCATGCTCATATGGATGAGTATATGTACAAAAATGAAAGCAAATAGAGTTCATACCAGCCTCTCACCACAATCAGATTGTCGTAGATCGTCATTATTGCCCTTTTCACTTGTGTAGCTTGGATAATATGAAATGAAAACCACGCTCCAGCCACCGAAGACCATTGAACTAATGATGAACTTTACAAACCAAAGAAGAACAGCAAATATTTTTGGTGTTTTCGAATTAGAAATAAGAACGAAAGAAAACAAGCAAACAAAGCAAAATCTTTTTGGGTTTTCTCATAGCAAACTAACGATAGCAAATAAAGCAAACTAAGAGCAAGGTACCAAATAAATAAATGGTGAAGAGAAACAACAGAAATATTTTTGGTCTTTTTGTGTTTTAGGAAAGAAACAAAGTGAAAACAAAAGAATGCAAACTAACAGAAACACAGAAAAGCAGGATGACGAAATCTGCCAAATCCTGACAGCAGTACAGAAATCGAATTTAACAAAAATCTTCCATTGCTCAGACCAAAAAGTGTTCAACTAATGAAAGTTAGATAACAACCTGGGGCACATGCTCAAAAATTGGCAACTCAAAATAACGTTCTGGCTGTGCGTACGAATTTTTTTGGTAACAGCACAGAATCTGTTTTTGGACAGCACTTCCCCAAATATCATCTCCCTCTCATTAGAAAACCACTCTAGAGACTAAACAAGTATGTACAAGTATCCAGCAACCATAATATGCAAAGAATGAGTGATGCCGGTATACCTCCCCCAAGCTTAGGCTTTTGGCCTAAGTGGAGTTCATTCCCAACGAGGGTCGGGGTTCCACGCCGGTGGATCATACATGGAGTGGTAATAAGGCCCCTGTGCAGAAGAATATCGTGGAGGCTCCACGTGACCATGATGTTGATATGAGGAGCTTGCTGCATCGGATGAAGAGTCGGGATGCTCCTCGGTCTCCTCCACATCTTCCCTCGCACAACGGCTTTCTCTTTCTATGTATGCATTTAGCTCATTTTCTGTGATCGACCACCCGTCCCTGGCATCAAGGTTAAACAAAGCAGGTGCAGGCAATCGTACTAGTTTTTCAATTTTCTTAGTTATACTCCATTTTTTCTTATATAAAGTTATCCTATAATGCAGGTTGTTCAAGTTAGATGCATCTGAAATAAACTCATGTCTAATCATGGAAACCACATCAAGCTTCTCTATAGAAAGCGGAATATCTAAATGGTGAGGTTCTACACCATGCATAGCTAATAAGCGAGAGGCGATAAGACCTCCACAAATTCCTCCTTTCTCACGGTTAGTAGCAAGTCTACAAGCTATTAAAGCACCCAAATTATAAGTCCTATCCTGTTGCAAAGCAGCAGCTAAGAAAGCCAAGTCTGGGACAGATAATTTACCTCCGGTCCTTCTTGCAAGGACGCACTTTGTAATGAAATAGGCAAAGTAGCGGATGGCTGGATGTTGAATGCTACTAATCTTACCATCATCATTGGAGAGGCTCCTCCCATTACAAATCCTTGTATAAAGATCCGAGAGCTCCCGCGGTGTTCCCCGATCTTCTCGCAGGATCCCCATTGCGGTACTCCAATTGCTGCACAAAAAACACCAAATGGCAAGTTGACAGCTTTATTGTAAATTTTATACTGGACCATGGGGTCGGACCGCGACCAATTGAACTTGAAGTCCTGCACAAAAGACATAGTTAATTTTACATATTGTCTTGGCTCTCCTTCAACAAAACCACTCAGCCCTGCACGAGAGATTAGAGTTTGCACATCTTGTAAAATCCCCGCACTTCTCATAAAGTCCACGCATGGGTAGTAAGAGGGGTATACTCCCTCCTCACGATTGACTCTTGAAACTTGCTGGACTTCCAATTCTTCTTGGTTCAATTGGGGCACACCTTCTTCCATTTTCTGAAATTTTCAACAATCATTATAAAATTTGATTTCAAGGTGTGTAATTGAAGGGAACTACTATAGGAACTTGCTAGAGTACTTCACATGCATCAAAACTAATTTCTTCCACTTAGAACAAGCATGCAAGCTCACTAAACATGTTATCTACAGCAGCAAAATATTCAAGATATACTCAACCAAATGAAATTCTAATTGGACAATCAAAGGAGTCACATACCAAGGAGTAAATGTGCCAAATTTCAGACGGAAATCTGGGCTGAGCAAGGAGATCGAAAAATCGCGAGTTCTTGAGCGAAACACGAGTGAGAGAAACTTGGTACGAGTTTTTTCGGGAGAGAGAAGGTGCTGGGAGGAAGAGATGGTGTAGTGGGGCAAGGGGTGGCCCACACCACATGGTGGCGCGGCCCCCTTGCTGGCCGCGCCGCCCTATGGTGTGGCACCCCCTGGTGCCCCACGTGTCATCCTCTGGTGCTCCCAGGTGCCTCGTCGAAAAATAGGACCAACGGTATAATTTTTGTAATTTTTAGAGAACTTCGAAAAATGCACATTTCTGGGTATTAAATTAATGATTACTGCGCAGGAAAATGATTTCTAAAATCTTAAATGACTAAAGCATATTGCAAAATAAAAGTGCTACAGCAAATAAAATAAGTGGAGGGAGAAAGAAAGAAAGAAGTGTTGTTTAGCTCTCCTATGCAATAAAATATACTTGTTAACAAGGTTGATCAAGTCTTGCTACCAAATAAATTTTATATGACATAAGAAGAAATAAACCTCAAATCAATCATGTTACCTTATATTGAATTGATATGGATCCAATCACAAGAGTTTGATATTCTTCTTTAGGCTCATATACAGGACAATCAATGGATCCCACTTTGATAGTTTTCACATTAAAAATTGTATTGACTCCACATACTTTATCAATCCTCTTGGGAAAATAGACAGTGTGTTCCTTATCATCAACATTGAAAGTAACCATGCCTTTATTGCAATCAATAACAGCCCCTGCAGTATTAAGAAAGGGTCTTCCAAGAATAATGGACATATTATCATCTTCGAGGCATTTCCAACACAACGAAATCAGTTAATATCAAGCAATGCTGAGTAACTTGCACAGGAACGTTTTCACATAAACCAACAGGAATAGCAGTAGATTTATCAGCCATTTGCAAAGATATATCAGTAGGTATCAATTTATCTAAATCAAGTCTCTTATAAAGAGAAAAAGGCATCACACTCACACCTGCTCCCAAATCACATAGAGCAGTTCTAACATAATTATTCTTGATGGAACAAGGAATAGTCGGTATACCAGGTCGCCCAACTTCTTTGGAATCTTACCATTGAAGGAGTAATTAGCGAGCATAGTAGAAATTTCCTCATTGGGGATTTTCCTTTTGTTAGTAACAATATCTTTCATATACTTTGAATAAGGAGGCAATTTAATAGCATCAGTCAAAGGAATTTGCAGAAATAAAGGTTTCATCCAATCACAAAATTTATTATAATGTTCCTCCTCCTTTGATTTTAGTTTCTTAGCGAGGAAAAGGCATTTGCTTTTGAACCCAAGGTTCTCTTTCATTACCATGCTTCTCAGTAATAAAATCTTCTTTAGTATACTTTTTATTTTTAGCATGCTTTTCAGGTTCTTTTTCAATTTCTTCTTTATCAGGAGTATCATTCTTATCATTATCTTCCTCATGTTCATTACCACTTTCGGTTTCAGCATCGAAATAGAAATACTATTAGGATCACTAACGAGGTTCAGAGGATTCTACAACATTCTTATGTTTCTTTTTCTTTTTCTTAGATGGAGCACTAGTTTTAATTAGTTGAGAATCTTGTTCAATTCTTTTGGGATGCCCTTCAGGATATAGAGGATCCTGGGTAGAAACACCACCTCTAGTTGTTACTTCACAAGCATGTTTTTCTTTAGAATTATTTCCCAACAAGTCATTTTGCACTTTAGTAAGTTGATCAATTTGAGTTTGAACCATTTGAAAATGTTTAACAAGTATCTTAACATCATTGGAGGTTCTCTCCACAATACCATGCAATTCACTAATAGCTCGGGAATTTTCCATTAAATGATTCTCTACTCTCATATTAAAATTTTCTTGCTTAACAATATAATTATCAAATTCATCTAAACATTGAGCAGGAGATTTTGAATACGGAATATCTTCCCTAGTAAAGTGTTGAAGCGAGTGTACCTCAATCATGGATGAAGGGGAATTGTCTCACATATATCTTCTATAGGAGGTAAATTCTTCACATCTTCAGGTTTAATACCCTTCTCCTTAAGAGACTTCTTGGCTTCCCTCATATCTTCATCATTCAATTTAATCATACCCCTCTTCTTCACTATCGGTGTCGGGGTTGGTTCAGGTGTAGACCAATCATCATGATTCCGGCCTATTTTAGCCAATAATTCTTCGGACGTCTTCTGGAGTTCTTTTCCTGAAAACACAACCAGCACAACTATCCAGGTATGCCCTAGACTCAATGGTTAGTCCACTATAAAATATATCAAGTAAATCATTCTTTTCCAAATCATGGTCAGGCTGAGCTCTAATAAGAGAACAAAATCTAGCCCAAGCCTCAGGCAATTTCTCTCCATCTTCCTGGTCAAAATTATAAATTCTCTGCAAAGCAGCATGTTGAGCACTAGCAGGAAAGTATTTACGGAAGAAAACATCAAGCAATTCTTTTGGACTTTTAATAGAACCAGGAGACAAATTATTATACCAAGTTTTAGCATCATCCTTTAATGAGAAAGGAAAAATTTTAGCGACAAAGTAAGTACGCATCTTAATATCATCAGAAAACAAGCCACTAAGAGTAGATAACTCAGTCATGTGTTCAACAGCACTTTCTTTTTCAGTACCACAAAAGGGTGTTTTCTCAACAATAGCTATATGAGATAGATCAAGAGAAAAATCATAATCTTTATCCCTAATGCTTATAGGAGATGTGGCAAATTTAGGATCAGGAGACAGTTTATATCTAACAGCATGTTCTGCAAGCAACTTTTTAATTTTTCTTGCATCAGTAGTAGCATTGCATTTTTCAATAAAATCATCATTAAGCTCTACATAATCCTCATCAAGATCATCACTAGAATATTCAACAGACTCAGGTGAATTAACAAAGGTGTAGCAACATTAGGAGTTTCAAGTATTTTCAATTTGTCTAGACTTAGCAATTGTAGCATCTAGAAAAGATCCCAATGAACCACTATCATCAAGCACAGCAGAAACATTATCAATATTATGAGAATTCTCGATTCAGCGAAGTACCAAGACGCGAAGCATGTGGCGGTGAAACAAGTTTATCAATCACGGATGGTGAATCAAGAGCGGCAGAGGTACTCGGAGTTGTACCTTTTCTTGTAGTGGATGGTAATATGGCGATCTTAGTATCGCGAGGTTTACCCATAATGGAGAATTTGCAGCGAACAATATCAATCCAAGTGAACTTCCAAATAAAGCTATGCTCCCGGCAACGGCGCCGGAAAATAGTCTTGATGACCCACAAGTATAGGGGATCGCAACGGTCTTCGAGGGAAGTATTACCCAATTTATTGATTCGACACAAGGGGAGACAAAGAATACTTGTAAGCCTTAACAGCGGAGTTGTCAATTCAGCTGCACCTGGAAACAGACTTGCTCGCAAGAGTTTATCAGTAGTAACAGTTCTATGGTAGTGGAAATAGCGGAATAACAGCAGCAGTGAAATAAAGACAGCAGTAGTGATTATAGTAAACAGCAGGATTAAAATACTGTAGGCATAGGGACGGATTTAACGGGCGTTGCATGGATGAGAGAAACTCATATAACAATCAAAGCATGGGCATTTGCAGATAATAATAAAACAGTATCCAAGTACTAATCAATCAATAGGCATGTGTTCCATATTTAGTCGTACGTGCTCGCAATGAGAAACTTGCACAACATCTTTTGTCCTACCAGCCGGTGGCAGCCGGGCCTCTAGGGAAACTCATCGGATATTAAGGTACTCCTTTTAATAGAGTACCGGAGCAAAGCATTAACACTCCGTGAACACATGTGATCCTCACATCACTACCATCCCCTCCGGTTGTCCCGATTTCGTCACTTCGGGGCCATTGGTTCCGGACGAGCGACGTGTGTATACAACTTGCAGGTAAGACCATAAACAATGAATATCTTCATGAAACAATAACATGTTCAGATCTGAGATCATGGCACTCGGGCCCTAGTGACAAGCATTAAGCATAACAAGTTGCAACAATATCATAAAAGTGACATCTACGGATACTAGGCACTATGCCCTAACAATCTTATGACTATTACATGACCAATCTCATCCAATCCCTACCATCCCCTTCAGCCTACAGCGGGGGAATTACTCACACATGGATGGGGGAAACATTGCTGGTTGATGGAGAGGCGTTGGCGGTGATGGCGGTGAAGATCTCCTCCAATTCCCCGTCTCGGCGGAGTGCCAGAACGGAGACTTCTGGCTCCCGCGACGGAGTTTCGCGATGTGGCGGCTTTCTGGAGGGTTTCTGGCGATGTCGACTTCTCCCCGTGCGTTTTTAGGTCGAGGCGAATAAGTAGTCCGAAGGGGGGCGTCGGAGGCCGGCCGAGGGGGCCACACCATAGGGCCGCGCGGGCCCCCCCTGGGCCGCGCCGCCTTATGGTGTGGGGCCCTCGGGCCTCCACCTCCTTCGCCCTTCTGGCTCCGTCAGTATTTTGGTAAAATAGGGCCATCTGAAGAAATTCCGAGGATTTTCCCGAAAGTTGGATTTCTGCACAAAAACGAGACACCAGAGCAGTTCTGCTGAAAACAGCGTTAGTCCGTGTTAGTTGTATCCAAAATACACAAATTAGAGGCAAAACAATAGCAAAAGTGTTCGGGAAAGTAGATACGTTTTGGACGTATCATTGGTTAAGCAACACGAAGAGCCGGGAAGCTCCCAGGGCCGCTTAGTGGATCCCTGGCACCTCGCGTCGTCCCGCAAATCTTCTGGCCAACGTCCTGGCGGTTGCTAGGGCGTGCCACCTGACCTAGACCCGATCAGGAAGGTGTTAGTGCTTCGATTGTTCCTGTATGGTAGACACGTAAACATTAAATACGAGCCCTATCGGCTCTCAGGTTTCCCTGTGGATCGGCTCAAGTAGCCGATCGCCCCATGTTTCACGTTGGATTTACAATGGCATGGGGATCCTGCTTGATCAAGACAAAGCTAAAACGATCCACGACAGTTTAGGGTTTTCACCGCATAATCGGAACGTCCTACGTGCGATCGGGCCTAGCAGCTACGAGAGACGATGCAAACTACCCCTACGAGAGGCCTAAAAACCAACATAACGTTGATCCCCGAACATCCCTCGCGAGGACGGTAAACAACACCTAACGCACCACCGGATCCTCCGACCCCAACATAAGGCCTAACTATGCAGATATTAAACTAATCCTTGCGTAGCAAGGAGCAACTATAACGGATCGGATCTACTAAATAAGAACAAGCAAGATGCTGCCCTTACGTCTGGGTAGACGTAAGGGCAGCTAGGTGTCTAGGGACGGCATTGCCACACAGATATGCACGTGAAAGCACCAATGCAAGCCCCTAAACACCTAAGGATAAATAGTACTGCTCGCCATCAACAAGGCTTCGAGCACGAGCGAGTACAAGGATAACGAATAGACGTCTATCGCCTAGATCGCTAGATGCGATCTAGACAGACATGGTGCTTACCGGGAGAAACCCTCGAAGAGAAGGGTGGCGATGCGCCTGATTTGTGTTGGTTGAACGATGATTGTCCTCTTTTTCCGATAACCCTAGATACATATTTATAGTCCAAGGGACTTTCTAATTGAGGCGTGCACCTAACCGTGCACGGGCCGGACTCTATCTCTTTAATCTAAATACAACACGATCTACTAATTTACGGATATATGGGAAACTTAGCCCAAACTCTCAGCGCAAGGCCGCTTCGAAGATGCTCCACGTGTATGTCCTTCAAGCCCATCTTCACTTACGGCCCACCTCCTGATTTGGCCAAAATCGGGTGGTAACACATGCCCCCCTGGTTTTGATAATGGTAATTGCAAAACCATCTGTTTCCTTCGAAGGGTCATGTCGTGGCAGAACCGTCGCAGTTTTCTTCGTGATGATGTCTTGCCTTCTCAACTTCTCTGCACGATTTGACGGCTCTGGCACCACGTCCTTGGAAACTGCTTAGGCATTAAATCGCTATACCCCTTTTTATTTGGCCACTTCCTGTGGTTTCTCTCTTCATCCCCCTGCTCCACAGTAGCCATCGGCAAACCGAAAAACCCTCCTCCGCCGCCATGTCTTCCTCTTCGTCTTCTCCCTCATCGGGTCTTTCCACCCAATCCTCCACCTCCCGCGAGCCAACGCCTGAACGGGACCCACAGGAGGTCCACGCGGCCAACATTCGCCGCGCCATAGCCGACGGGGACGAGTCGACCCACGACTCCTTCGTCTGGTCCGAAGACGACCAGTCCTTAACGGACGGGGAGAGCGACCTTCGCTTCCTTGCCGTCGGGCAATCGGAGGAGGAAAGCGACGACGACGGCTTCTCCTGGGACGGCTACTCCTCCACCGAGGAGGTGAAGGAAGAGGAGGAGGACACCACCTCCTCCGACGAACCGCCGGCCAAGCGTCTCTGCCCCTGGCCCGGCAACATCAGCGACTTCGACAGCGACTATGGCGACGCTAGCGAAGAAGATGAGGACAATGAAGGTCCCGCCGGTGGTCACTACAGCAGTGACGACGAGCCGGCCGGGAGCAGCGCCGACGGCGGCGACGGCGACGATGAGGGCAGCAGCGGCCCCTAGATAGGATAGAGCTAGGAGTAGTAGACGGGGCAATGTTCCCCCTAGCAATTCCTTTTGAGAGCAATCAGCTCTTTATGTAAGAAATCCTGGTTTATCAATGAAGAATTCCCCATTTGGTTTTACTGATTCCTTAGTGATGATTTAGCCGATTGCCCTTCGTACTGAGTCTGCCGATTGTCGATTCGGTCGATGCTCAATGAGCCGATGGCAAAGCATCAGCTTTCCCAATAGATTGCAAAACAGATCGATCTAATTGCCTCCTCAGATGTTAACTTGCAACCCATGAAGTTCATATCCAAACTTCCAACCGGACAGGTCTAGCGCACAGCCTTGAGACCCCTAGATCCTTGGACTTCGAAATCATCCGATTGTAGTGTTCGTCCTGACGGCAAAACTCCTGGATTAATGCTTCCAGGAAAGCTCCTTAGCCCGCTGCTGACAAACTTGATGTTGAAGCTGATACTCCTGTAAAACAGGTGCCATTCGTTCACAGCTTCCCTTACGATGTTTTGTTTCTTTGCAGCACCGGACTAGTCTAGAGACTGATCAATGATGATGGCTCCTTTTTCTTCTGCAAGAGTCCTTCTGTTCAACATGGTTATGATGCAGAGATAGCCAATGTCAACACCACGGGCCCTTCAGAATGAGGAACTCTCAGGGCTAGCTGCCCCCCGAGCCTCGGTCAAGGCGAGCACAGAAGTGGACCAGCCACATGGGTCGTCATCGGCTTCCCAACTGTAGCGCAACGTTAGCCGATTCTGACCGAATCGGCTGTCAATAGCAGAGAACCTCCAAGGTGAGCTGCCCCCCGAGCCATTCCAGCTCTTCATCAAAACTTGGCAGGAAAGCTTACGCCCAAGGAGACTGTGCACTAGGACAGCTCTGGAAGGATCAGCAGCTCCCTTGAACTAAGAAGCCTCACACGCAGTGGCCCTTGAACTCTTCCCAGCTCCATTCTTGTGTCCTGCTGCTCCGATCAACTCACCACCTCGAGCAGACTAATGCAGTTTCTGGTGCCGATGTCTGATGAAGTTGCCACCTTGGCCAAGCCCTAGGAAGAGACGCCACGGCCAATTGAATGTTCATTGGCTGAACCTGATCTGCATGCTTACGCAGGCGCTGCTGACCTCGAGGATTCGCCAACGGAACCACCAACCATTCCACTGAGGGACTCCTTCCATTAGGCTACTTACCTCGGTGACTGCTCCATTAGGCTTCTGCTTGTAACAGTCGTATCCCTTGAGTCGATGGCCGTGCACCGGCTTTTAATCCTTAAGTCGATGTCTACGCATCGGCTTTGCTCAAAAATTTCTATATTTCCGGTTTTGTGGCCGATTTGTTTATGTATCGGCCCCCCATACTTGAGCTGCTCTGCTGGATATTTGACATCCGTTCCCAGCTTCGTATCTCTGCTGGATATTTGAGCTCCGTTCCCAGCTTCGTATCCTCGTATCTCATCCATCTATGTGCCCCCCGAGCCGATTCTGTCAAGTAATTGATGGCATCGGCTCTTCAGGCGCCTGTTGGATCAATGCTGAACACAGACAAAAGGATGTTGAGGATAATTTTGGCCGATTGCGGGAATCGGCCTCCTTTTCCGTTGCAAGGCTTTGGCGATGATGTGCAACTTCTTGGATTTCCATTGTAGCTACGCGGTATGCTGGAGATAAGATCCTTTGCTTTTCATTTTTGAGGGCCGATCTCAGGGATCGGCCTTGCCACATATGTCCAATGTCTTGGACTTGCTACTCCGTCTGGGTCACGGATATCATGTTTGTATCAGCCGATGTCTCTGCATCGGCATCAGCCGATGCCTGTGCATCGGCTTTCGCCTGTTTCGGGCGCCATACTTTCTTTGGCGGGCGCGCCTTCGTCTCCACTATTTGCTGAATTTTCACGGCCAGATCGGGCCGTGCTCTTCTCAACGTGTACAGGTACTGTGCCTCGGCTTCTTCCAGGTTTCGCAGCCGTTGCACCCGACGCTTCTGAGAATGGCTGAGTCCATCAGGGCACCACCTTGGTCGGTGATACCTATCTTCTTCTCCATCTGACTCCTCGAAGTCTTCTTCTTGAGATGACTCAGCTCGTTTACTCTGATGTGGGAGAGGTCCTAGACGCTCGAACACTGAAACTTCGTTCGTCCTTCTCCTTTGCTGTGTGCATTCTGGGCAGTTCTCGATTGTTGGCAATCGGCTCATTCCTGAGTCCCAGCAATGTTTGAAGAAGGGACAGTTCCAGTGCCTATCCGCGTTGTCTTGCTCCCTTGACCTCCCACTGGCGCGACGTTCGTACCCGTCGTTGTTGCCGCTGTTCTGACGATACCTCCTGTTCTCCGCATCAGACCGACGATATCTTTCATCGTCTTCGTCGTAGCGCCGACGCCGGTCGTACTGCTGCTCATATTTGTTGAGGAGATGCACGGATAATGGGTGTTGATACCGTATGCTTCTCACCTCCTCCTCGGTTAGGTACCGTCTATCGTCGTCTTGGGGCCGGTCGCGTGGAATGGCCTCCTCTTTATCTTTGCCACGAGAGTGGCTGCTCTCTCGCTTTGTCCACGCCATGGCGGATCACAAACCCTGCCATATTGACATCGAAAGAGAACCCTGGCTCTCTTATGGAGTGGCTTAGGTCCACCATGTTGACGTCCGGAAACGGACGCATGTCTACCTTCATGGCAAACTGTCCGAAAGTTAATCGGCCTGATTCTATCGCCATCGGAATTTGTGCGCGCAACACTTTGCAGTCGTTGGTGGCGTGCGTGAACGTATGATGCCATTTGCAGTATGGCCTCTTGTTCATCTCCTGTGCCGTAGGGATCTTGTGGCCTTCGGGTAGCTTCAACTGTTTCTCTTTCAGAAGCAGATCGAAGATCTGTTCAGTCTTGGTCACGTCAAAGTCCAACCCTCTTTGTCGTCGTGGGGAACAGACAGATGCCATAGGATGGCTTATCTTGGGGCCGAATGGACGCTAGAGGATTCGGGGGAGGGTTTGTGACTAGATGGACGAACTTCCGGATGCTTTCCTCAAGAACTTGGCCAAGGCCAGAGGTAGAAGAAGAAAGACACAAGGACGAACTCGCTCTAGATCACCATGTTCATTGATCTTCACAGGTTACAGGTTTTTCTCTCTTCACCGGATCGCGCCTATGAAAGAGGTTGCCCCCTCTCCTTATATAGGGGAGAGGGTGGCTTACAGAACAAGAAACCCTAATGGGATCTTTGACTAGACAAACTACTTTACAAAGATACTTTATAAAGCTACTTTAATCACAGATGACGCCGGGTCTTCTTTAAACATGGAGGATGACGTCCTCCGGCTTCTTTGACCGTCATCCTCTTCTTTGTCTTCAAGCCTTCGTTTAAAGCTACTTTGCTTAGCTCATCCTTGTCCTTTAGCTCCTGACGGAATCTTTGACCAGTCAGCCGACATGCCCTTCCTTCCGGTGCGCCGGTATCTTTCCTTCCTGGTTCCGGTATACCCCTCTTGGGGATACCGGCCTTGCCTTACTTAGCCAAACTCTATCTTCTTATTCCGGTATGAACATTAAACCGGTATCTTGAAGGGTGAGACCATCCGGTATGGCATACCTTTGGCATACCGGGGGTCATCCCCCCAACATTAGTCCCCGAAGCTGGTATAGTCTGGCGGATTCTATCCAACAGACCATGCCAGGTTCTCGTATCTCTGGGTACCGGTTTAACTTTCTCAATTCTTGGCTCAAATCCGGCATCTTTGCTCGGACTTACATTTTCTCTGCTCGTAAGGCATTCTCCGGCATCTTACTCTCCGGTATCTTAGTCATTAAGTCTCTCCTCGACGAGGTCGAGAATATATCGGGTTCCGTGCCTGTCAGAGACATGCATACTGTGACCGTCGCGACAGTGTCAGTTGTCACTTCGTATTGACCCTTGCGCGCCCATTTAATGCACCGCTGCAGATCCCACTCACCGCTTCAGATCCCGTGTGCGCCTCCGTGTGGCCTCCCTTTTTCGCGTGTATCTCTATGCCACGTGGCGACCTGCGATGCGAACCGTCGCGGGCCGCGAGGCAAACCGCGCAGGCCCAGCGGTTTTCGGCCCATCTTCTCTCTCCTTTATAAGCACAACTGCCCCTTCTTCTTCCTCTTCTCCGCATTTCCTCTTCCTTCGCGCATAGTGCTCCTCGCCTCTGCGCCCTCGCCGCTCTTCGTCCGCCGCTGCTCGCCTGAGCTTCGCCGCCCGGCGAACTTACGCCGCGCCTCCGCCGGACCTCGTCGTGCGGAGAGCTTCTGCAGCACCTTCTTCAAGCGCGCTGCATTCTTGCTTCTTCTTGACCTTCACCGCCTCGCCGTCGGCAGAGCTCGTCGACGACCGCAGGTCCGTTCCTTCGCCGGCGAAACTCTTCCTCAGCGACCGCGACGCTCAAGGTTAGTTCCAATCTTACTTTGCTCGCCATTTGCTTGCTTTTCAGATCTGGGGTCTACGGTGTTCTTATTTTTTCCTTTTTCTTTGATTTTTCTCTTACTCGTAGATCTTCACGCGGGGTCCAAGCGTGGGATTTCTGTTTCTTTCGCCTTCCATCCAATGTCTGACGAGGAATCTTCCTCCGCATCTTCCTCTTCTTCTTCCGTTAGACATAGCAAACTATCTTCCGGCGAATCTACAGCTTCAGATCCGATGGAGACCGATTCCGGCAACCAGCAGGAATCCGGTAGCCAGCAAAGTTCCGGTAGCCACCAAGATTCCGGTAGCCACCAAGACTCCGGTAGCCACCAAGACTCCGGTAGCCACTTAGAACCCGGTAGCTCTAGCCAAGCATCCGGCAGCCACCTTGAAGCAAGTAGCTCTGGTGAAGCCTCAAGTAGCTCTAGCCAATCATCTGGCGAGGAGCCTTCCCCAATCACCCGCGGAGCCTGGATGGGCTCCAATGTCACTAAGTATGAGATCGACTGGTTGTACCGGTCCCGCAGGATTCCGGAAGGAGTCACTTGCCGGATTCCCGACGACGAAATAGTACCGGACCCTCAGCCCGACGAACGTGTTGTCTTTCTTGCTCACTTTGAGCGTGGCTTTGGCCTTCCTGCCTCCTCTTTTTTCCTGGATCTTCTAGATTTCTATAAACTCCAACCTCACCATCTTCCTGGCAACTCCATCTTTTACCTTTCTTGTTATGCCACCTTCATGGAGGCCTATATCGGCATTCGTCCCACTCGTGAGACGTTTGCCCGCTTCTTTGCTCTCCGGATTAACTCCGTTCAGGGCGTAGGTATCCCCAAGCCCAAACCTCCCGTGCAATGCGGGTCTTGCATAATCAGCTCCCGTCAAGGGAGCCCCTTTTTTAAGTTCTCCGGCCTCGAGTCTTGCCGGTTATGGCAAGGACATTCTTTTATGTGAAGAACAACGGCGCTGCAGACCTCATTGGTCTACCTCCTTTTGATCCGGCGCCGCCCGCAAAGACCAACTGGGGCTATAATCCGAAGGAGTCTCACAACCAGACGAACCGGATTATACGCTTCATGAAGCAGAAGATGAAGGACACCGGCATCTGCTCCGACGATATTGTCCGCACCTTTATCTCGCGCCGGGTGCTTCCTCTGCAGCGCCGTGCGCATAGGATGAGCGAGATGTATGGTCCTGGCGATCCCACCAAGATCACAGGCCATCCCCTTAGCAAGAAAGATGTTGTTCTCAAGGCTAAGCAGATTTGCCAAACTGCTATGCCATTTGACTGGGAATGGGGCCTCCTTCCCTTCAGCACTACTAACCCTCCAACCCGAGAAGTAAGGGATTATGCGATTGGGGTTGTTTTTTGCCGGTGACTTTTTGCTTTTGCTTATCTTCTTTTTCATGTTTCAGGCCAAGGACCGCTTCCCCCTTATTGAAGCAGAGCGGCGAGGAGCTTGCCGGAAGCGCGCCCTCGACTCCTTCGACCCAGATCCCTACATTTTCTGGAAGGATCTGAAGATGGGCAAGACCCCGGCATCTCGTCTGGGCCGGTCTCCGCCAAAGCCAACCGGGTCCTCTGATGACCTGGTTATGCTTGAGGTATTTTCTTGTCCGGATTCTTTTACTTTTCCACTATTGTTTTCCTCCGAGTTGCTTCTTAGCCTTATCCGATTCACAGATCCATGAGCACGTGCCGCCCCTGCGCGCCGAGGCCGGCTCTGAGTTTGTGGACAAGCTCATGGCCCAGGGTCAAAAGAACAAGCGGCCGTCATCTGACGATGGCTCCAGCCAGCCCCCTCCCTCCAAGCGCTTCCGGACTGAGCCCTTGGGGGAGAAGAAAGTGGGCATGCGCCGCTACGGGCGCAAGCAGATGCCAACCGCTTCCGGGTAAGTTTTTTATTTTCTGGCTTGTCTCTTTTTCGCTAAGTTCTTTTTCCGGTTGCTTTCTTCCAACCATCTTTCTTTCTTTTTCTTAGCCCTGCACTCAAGCTTGGCCCAAGGCCCTCAGGATCTGGGGGTTCTGCAAGGACCTCAACCCCTCCTCCTCACTCAAGCCCGGCACCACCTGGTGCCGGTAACACCTCTGCCTCCCTTTCGGGGGGCACAACAAGTTCGGGGCGTGCGGCCCCTTCATCATCAGATCACCGCACGGAGGAGGATCTTTCCTTCTTCCCAGAGAACCAAGATACCGGCACCAGCAACATCGGTGCCGGAGAAGAAGATGTTGCCGGGCAGGCGGAGCCTCCAGCTCCTCCTGTCCTTGAGAAAGAGACAACTTCCGCGCCGGAGTCCTCCGCGCCGGAAGGTTCCAACCGGGGTGATGCGCCTATCGCTCCCCCTTCTCCGCGAACCATCCTCATGCCGCCGCCAAGCGCTCCTAGCACCCAGCCTTCCGGGGCCGCCTCCGCTGCGCCGCCGCCCAGGACTTCCAGGCTCATTAAGGGGAAGGCGACGGCTCCCAGCGCCTCTTCTGCCGGCCAGCAGCCCCTGGTGCTGCATGTCTCCAAAGCCGCCCAGAATACTGCCACTAAGGCCACCGGTCTTCTTGGCCGTATTCGGAGTTTAAGCGCGAGGCCGGAGCTGGGGCATCTCTCGCCCTACGCCCGAGAGTGGAACGCCGCGGACATTACTCCGGCGACCCGCGGCTTGGGCAAGGACAGGCTGCCGGCACCTGATCCCGTTGGGAATCGGTCTTCCGAGGAGCACTTCACGCGGCTCCGCTGCGCCGTGAAAGAGCTCGACAGCGCGTGGTACGACGCCACGAACAATCTGATGGTACGTTCTACTAACTTTTCTCAATTGTTACCGGTTTCCTTCTTTTCCGGGTTTGTTCTATCTTTTAGTTTCATGCCGGTTTCTCTCCTGTCTATCTTCCCAGTCCCCGAGTTTTGTGGTGAAAGCGCAGCTTTTAGGACAAAACTTGAACTTGAAAACTTAGCGCGAAACCGGCACTGCCAGTCCCCGAGTTTCGGGTTAAGAACTTTGTTCTTAGCGCGAAACTTACCTTCGAACGCGCGAAACCGGCACTGCCAGTCCCCGAGTTTCGGGTTAAGAACTCTGTTCTTAGCGCGAAACTTACCTTCGAACGCGCGACCGGCACTGCCAGTCCCCGAGTTTCGGGTTAAGAACTCTGTTCTTAGCGCGAAACTTACCTTAGAACGCGCGAAACCGGCACTGCCAGTCCCCGAGTTTCGGGTTAAGAACTTTGTTCTTAGCGCGAAACTTCACTAACCTCTTTTGCTTTGAACAGCTCACGGCTGACGCTCGGAAGTCCCTCTTTGAGGAGCTCTTATGGGAGCATCGGGAGCTCGTTGAGGCGCACGATAAGTGCCAGGGTAAGCTTTTGTTCTGCCGGTGTCTTTCTTACCAGAATCTCTTTTCCTTCTAACACTTGCAATTTCTGCTTGACAGTGATCCCGGAAGCTTCCATTGATGCTCTCAAAGAGCAGCTCACCAACGCCCAACGTACGACTTTCTTTTTTCTTTTACTAACTTGGTTTCACTTTCAATTTTACCAACATCATCTTGTTTACACCTTCTTTTCCGGGTTGAAGTGGAGAAGGAGCAGCTCATTAAACGGCATCAGGAGGAGCTGAGCGCCCAGAAGACCAGCTACCAGGAGCTCAAGTCCCAGCTTATCCAGCTAGGGCTTGACCATGCCAAGGTCCTCAAAGCCGCTGAAGCTGATGCAGCGGCCAAGTTGAACGAGGCCCCGGAGAACGCCGGACAATGCCACCGTGGTGTTGCGAGCTGAGCTGGAGGAGCTGGCCAAGGCCCGGAAAGGTGCTGAGGAGATAGCCGCGCGGCTGGAGGAGGAGCACAAGGAATGCAACCAGCTGATCCTGCAAACTGACGCACTTGCCTATCGTGAGTCCATTTTTCTCCGATCCCATTTTCTTTTCGCTATCTTTTCTTCCGGTCTCTTTTTCTTCCGGATTCTTTTTCTTCCGGACTCTTTTCCTTCCGGATCCTTTCCCTTAGCCCTTTTTCTTTGCACAGGCCTTTTTCCGGACTCCCAGACGTATGCTGTCAAGAAAGTTAACGCGCGCCGCCCTAGCCAGAGCCAGGCGAATCTTGCCGTGCCATGGACGCCCAACGACCATCTGGTCGCGCTCAACGCGCGGGTGTCTCATATGCGCGCCATTGATCGCAACTTATCTGACATCCCTGATGTAGCTACCCAGCTCTTCGGGACCCTTGGCCCGGCGAGGAGGTGCCGGACACTTTTTCTCTCATCGATGATCGTCTCAAGGGCGCGGCGAGAGGATCCGCGAGTGGCAGTGCTCGCTGCCCGCGCTGGAGCGGGACTCCCGCCCTCCGCGTCGCTTGTTCCTGGTACCCGGAGCTCGACCTGGATGCCCTCACCGGAGTGCGCGAAGGCGCGGAAACCGATCTGGACCCGATCCTTGCCGCCAAGCGGCAGGATCGCGCATACCGCATCGCGGAGTACGCCGAAATGCGCACCTTCATTTCTCCTCCTCATGGCGTCCAAGATTATCTTGATG
>NW_025899876.1:0-13952 GCF_022539505.1 Lolium rigidum
ATCGTCGGGTTAGGCCCATAGGCGACGAAAAATACCCCTTAGCGGACGATTTTGGGACGTTGTCTATCAGAACTTTTCTTGTAGTGTTTGAAACCCAAAACGACTTCTCTTCATGCTAGACTTCATAAGATCAACAGGGGGTAGATACATGATTTTTCTGGTTTGGATATACCTAGACCTCGTTTAACTTGAATGCATACGATATGACATAAGAAGACTACGTGCTTTTGTTTTTCATTATTCTGTTTTTTTTTTGAATTTTGTGCCCACCCATTTGTATCTTGGTCAAATCCTAGGTCTGATAATGATTTAAACAAGATTAAAATATGAAAATGCAAAGGTAAGCATGGATCCTTCTTAGTCACTCTAAAATGAAGCTTTTGGGAGCAAAACCACTTCTCTTCATATGCTTGACTTCATAAGACGGAGTTTAGGGGTTAGGGGGTATAGATACACGATTTGTCTAGTTTGAATATGTCTAGACCTTGTTTATCAACTTAATTGGCTTACTATATGACATAAGAAAACTATTTTCTTTGGTTTTTCTTTTTCCTGATTTTTTTCAATTTTGATGCCCATTTGAATCTTGTCAAATCCTAGGTTTGACCGAGATAATTTAAACAAGCTTAAAACATGAATATGAAAAGGGAAGCATGTATCCTTCTTTGTCACTCTAAAATGAAGTTTTTGGGAGGTTTTTCAAATTTCCACGTTTGAAACCCAAAACCACTTCTCTTCATATGCTTGACTTCATAAGACAGAGGGCAGGGGTTAGGGGGTATAGATACATGATTTGTCTAGTTTGAATATGTCTAGACCTTGTTTATCAACTTTAATGCTTACTATATGACATAAGAAAACTATTTGCTTTGGTTTTCTTTTTTCGATTTTTTTCAATTTTGATGCCCATTTGAATCTTGTCAAATCCTAGGTTTGACCAAGATAATTTAAACAAGCTTAAAACATGAATATGAAAAGAGGAGCATGTATCCTTCTTAGTCACTCTAAAATGTAGTTTTTGGGAGTTTTTTGAAATTTCCATGTTTGAAACCCAAAACCACTTCTCTTCACATGCTTGACTTCATAAGACAGAGTTTAGGGGTTAGGGGTATAGATACATGATTTGTCTGGTTTAATATGTCTAGACCTTGTTTATCAACTTTAATGCTTACTATATGACATAAGAAGACTATGTGATTTGGTTTTTCATTTTTCTGTTTTCATTTTTCTGCCCATTTGAATCTTGGTCAAATCCTAGGTTTGACCAAGATATAGACAAGTTTAACACGTAAATGAGTTAACTTGGATTTCCCACCCTTGAATCCATAGGAAACTTTGTTCTAATGCACTATTATAATCAACCGAGTTTTTACACCAACAGGTCTGTCACTTACGTGTGGTGCCCACGCTTGAGGTCCCACACTTCAGTGAGCACAAATCACGTGCAATAGGTACGCAAACTCCCAGCCATTTTCTTTGTCAAGAGAAGACGCATCAGGATGCGTATTGGAAGTCTGTGGGTCCTTCTGGTTCCTTCGGTCGTCCCTCTCACAAAAAAAAACAAATCTCTCTCATTCTCGGCCTCGCTCGACTCGCTCGCTCGCTCGCTCGCTCGCACCTCCTGCTCACTGACAAACCCTGCACAAAAGTCAACATCATCACCCGAAAAAGGGGAGACACCATAATTCTCTCCCTTCTTCTCTCCTTCCGAGTGATCCCTCTTCCTCCGAGTTTCACTCGACGGGCAAACACCCATGTGCTGCATAGTAATAATAAAAAGGTAGTACTCGTAGAAAAATCGATATACGAATCTGTAATTAAATAGGTTAAACTAGGGTTTTGCCCAGTTCTACGGATCAAGGGTTCAAAAAATCCAACTACGGGGTTCGAACAACACGATTCTAATCCAAGAATTTTTTCGACCTAGGTCACCCAAATGGCCTCAAACTATAGGGTTAGCATCTAGTGCAGTATGTGTGAAAACGTATGCACTATGTACGTGTGCTATAACTTGTATGTCTTTCATATTTGAACCAAATTTGAATAAGTTTGAAATATTTGAAAAGGGGCTTTTGGCTTAAACGTTTGAAACCAAAAACCACTTCTCTTCATTCATGCTTGACTTCATAAGACAGAGTTTAGCTAGGGTTAGGGGGTAGATGCATGATTTTCCTGGTTTGAATATGTCTAGACCTTGTTTATCAACTTAATTGAATGCTTACTATATGACATAAGAATACTATGTGCCTTGTTTTTTATTTTTTTATTTTTTTAAAATTTTATGCCCATTTGAATCTTGGTCAAATCCTAGGTTTGAACATGGTTTAAACAAGTTTAAATCATGAATATGAAAAATTAAGCATCTATATATCCTTCTTCGTCACTCCAAAATGTAGCTCTTCGGAGGTTTTTTCGAAATTTCCATGTTTGAAACCAAAACCACTTCTCTTCATGCATGCTTGACTTCACAAGACAGAGTTTAGGGTTAGGGGTAGATATATACATGATTTTCTGGGTTGAATATGTCTAGGCCTTGTTTATCAACTTGAATGCTTACTATATATATATGACATAAGAATGTTATGTCCTTTGTTTTTTCATTCTTTTGGTTTTTTATGAATTTCCATGCCCATTTGAATCTTTTGGTCAAATCCTAGAGGTTTGACCAAGATTGAAACAAGTTTAAAACATGAAAATGAAAAGGGAAGCTTGTATATCCTTCTTAATTAGTCACTCTAAAATGAAGTTTTTGGAGGTTTTTGAAATTTCCATGTCTGAAACCCAAAACCACTTCTCTTCATGCTAGACTTCATAAGACAATTTAATTAGGGGTTAGGGGGTAGATACATGATTTGTCTGGTTTGAATATATATATGTCCAAACCTTGCTTGTTTATCAACTTGAATGCTTACGATATGACATAAGAATGCTTACCATATGTTTGAATTTTAAAAGCATATAGTCTTCTTATGTCATATAGTAAGCATTCAAAAGTTTTTCTTTGAGAGAGTAGCATGCATTCAAAAGTTGATAAATAAGATTTGTACATATTCAAACCAGACAAATCATGTCGTATCTACACCCCCTAACCCTAAACTCTGTCTTATGAAGTCAAGCATGAAGAGAAGTGCTTTTGGGTTTCAAACATGGAAATTTCACAAACCTCCCAAAAGCTTCATTTTACAGTGACTAAGGGCTCCTTTGATTCATAGGATTTGCATAGGAATTGTGTAGGATTTGGTTCCTATGGGAAAATTTCCTATACATGTTGTTTGATTCATAGAAACATATCCTATAGGAAAAATTCCTATAGGAATCTTGTAGCGTAATTCCTATAGGAAAAAACATTGGCTCATACCTCATGAAAAAATTCCTTTGCTACAATCAAACACACTTCATCTTTCTATAGGATTCAAGTAGACATGTGTCATTCCAATCCTATGCCTTTCCTATTCCTATACTTTTCCTATCCTTTAAATCAAAGGAGCCCTAAGAAGGATCCAGGCTTACCTTTTCATTTTCATTTTTAAACTGCTTGTTTAAATCTTGATCAAACCTAGGATTTGACCAAGATTCAAATGGGCATAAAAAATCAGGAAAAAATGAAAAATGAAAAAACAAAACACATATATCTTTACTATTAAATGGGAGTTGGTCGTTTGACGCTCAACGCGTTTGATGGTCGTCATTGGAACCATCCTGACCATACAATGTAATCTGAAGGACTATCCATCGTCCGATCCATTTGCATGGCAAGTCGTCACTGCCTTGCCCCTAATCATGGAATCAAATTAAAATCAATTAATACAAATTAAATAGGATCTTTTCTTGTTGTCCGATTCCGAGGAAACATATCACGTCATTCCAATCAATATATACTACAGTATGTTTTTAGCTTACATGGAAAACAATCGTAAGACATTAACACCGTTGATCGCTACAAAGACATTACCTAACGTCAATCAGGCCTCAGCAATCCCTGTCTTTTCCTTGGTCCTTTCTCTCTTAGCTATCCTCCTGGTGCCGAAGATGGCATCTGGCCGTCTGCCTATGCGAGCAGCCAGCGAGCATCGCGGGAGGAGAGGGACTGGTCAGATCTAACACCATTGTGCGCTGCTGCCACAGGATCCGTGCCACCACGCCGGACTCGGAGCTGGCTGAGCTCCCGGACTCCGTCGCATCAAGTACCCGACCGTACCTCAGGGCGTGCCGCTCCGGACCTCCACCTGCGCCCTGCCCTTCCTATGCATCCTCGCGCGGGTCTGGTGGCGCCATGCCCGTCTGGTTATCACCTTACTACCTGCATCCCCACGCAGGTCGGCAGGGTCTGCCGTGTGCTGAGTGCTACATGGTGCTGCAGCGCGACGTGCCGGCGGCGATACATCGTGGGCCGCCGGTGGCAAACCTAGCGTGACCACCACGAAGGATGGAGGTCGTCGGAGGTCTCTCAAACGAGGTAACCCACTTTCCTCATCTATTCTCTCGCATTTTCTTTCCCTGGTCAAACAGCTAAGGGTGTCAAGTGGGATCCCACTTTTGTCCCACCTGTAGTATAATTTGACTTTTTTAGTACAAATTTTGACATCAAAATTTAAACTACATAGTACAAAATAACATCCCACCGGGATCCCACCTTGACACGCTAAACAGCCAGGCAGTGGCACAATTAGGGCTGCACGGAGTTGTCAATGCCAGAGGTTGCCGGCCCAAGGTGGAGGAATCGCGGAGCTACTCTTAGCTGCCCTCCTATTATAGTTGTTTCGGCAGACTAATTCTTGGTGAACTCAATTAGCCACAAGGTGTACTGTGCGAGCTAAACGCCTCCGCCAATGACGATTGTGACGCGAAGCTGCCATAGGAGGCGTGAAGCTGTCAGTGGGTTGAGAAGTAGGTGGATTGCATTAAAGCCACATGTCTGAAATTGAAATTTCGATTCATATTTGTAATAATTTTCTGTTTATCTTTTGTTGTTTTCCTATAGTCTTCTTGGTGTTAGAGGGGTGGCTGCCACTGGTTGGAGACGACAACAACAGAGCTCTTGTAGGCGATGGGAGGGGAGCAAATGAGTTGATTCTGCCCCCGCCTCTCCACAAGGGCATGATCGCCATATCTCTCCCGCTGCACCATAAAATTCTAATGCGTCGCTTTTTCTTGAGGTGAATGCCCGTGATACATTCAACTCTTGGAACTTTGCTTTTTTTGAGGTGAATGCCCGTACAACATATTAGATTTTCTGAAACTTGGCTTAAACTTAGGTATTTGATTGAATTCCCTTAAAGATTTTCCAGTGCACGTCTGAACTGTTAGGTAGGTAGCTGCAGAGACATTGCCGTGCCAATCTAGCTAGCAATATCTTCTTTCTTTAGGGTTTTCATGATAACACATTAATTACTTCATGAGTCCTACTCTGATACCTCAATTTTTCCTGTACTTTTTTGTAGAATGGACTACATCAGGAGTGAGACGGCCTACTGAAAATATGTTTAAAAGAGTTGGTGCTCCTTGAGGTGCTGCTGCTGGCGTATATCCGAAGCTTCTGCATGCAACTTCCGGCGACCACTTCCCAACGTCCTGCTGCCGGCTACCTCCCCGCTACTGCTGGTGCACTTTCTGTTCTTCTGCTCCAAGTATCCTTGCTACATATTTATTTTCCCATGTTGAATGTGTAGGAGCTGCCCATTCCGATCCACTACTGGTCTGCCTGGTGTTAATTGGAACGTTGATCTGCTAGCTATCAATTCTTCATAGTACTGAACTTTTTACAATTCTATATGTAATGCCCTGATGCTAAGAAGTGAATTATTGTATTTGTTTAGTAACTGTTACAGTTGTGAGGTAATCAACTAATCATCCGGTTCTTTGCACTATATGGAGCTGATTAAAAAAAAATCTGTATGGCACAACCTATCATATGCAACATGGTGCACTTTAAAGAACTTGATTTTCTCGCTTGCCGGTTTGTTGGCTTCTTTCTCATGTATATATATCTTTGTTTTTCTCACAGGTGTGCTTTGTAGAATTTATTTTCCTTTTTATAAGTTTTCCTCATTTGGTTTCTTTGCTTACAGTTTAATCTGGAAGTCCTATAGCAGGTGCGAGCATGGTAGGATAGAACCAAGGAGATTGTTTACACCGTTTGCACTTTCACTTCTTTTTTCTATTCAGGTTTATGTGCGGATCTTTAGTGAAAAGTATATTGTGCAAGAGTTAACCTTAGTATAGGTTTACTAATGAGGATCTTGATCTCATTGGCAACAAGACTGCAAGTGATGGCGTCGCCGATAAGCTGAAGCCCTACAGAGGCACTGCCTCTTTCATCCCTCCCCAGTCCCCACCCGTTGTCTTCCGACCTGATTAATTGCATAGCTGCATATGGCGTGAACCTTTGTCAGCTTCTTGGGTTACTTCTTGTATAAGAAGGTTGGGTGGGTCATGGATATGTAGACTTATTAATGCTGAATGAATTGATTATCTACATCTTGCTTTTGGTCCCATCTCGCCTATGGTTTTGCTGGGACGGTAGTTCCGCATGTTAGCAGTCCCTCCAGATATTCTTTAAATGAGAGATGTTTCCATTTAAAGGATAGTGGCACAAAAAATTAAGAAAAAATACGCATGGAAAAATTAATTTTTGTTCTCTTCTACTAATATATATCTTTCATATTCCTCAGCAGATCACTATTCAGTAGTTGGTTCTGATGTTTCAATGCTCAAATATACTTATTCCGCAATTTTTGAGGGATCTCCTCAGTGTCCACAATGATTGGCGGACACCATGAACGCAGCAGACAACATTGACCATCGGTTGAGGAGTAATTTTTTGTGTGGCTAACCGGCATAGCTTCATTCAGTTTGAGGTTTTCGCAGTGGTAAATTTTCTCAGTGCTTGGCCATAGTATGTGAAATGCTTTCAGTAGATTTTGCGTCTGATTGCCCCTAAAGGTTTTTGTGTTTTGATTTAGAGCTACCATCGGTTTTAAGTTTACAAGGTTAGCGTGTTTCTTCTACCATCTCCATCTCTGAGTAAAGGAAGTGTCTTGCAGAATGTGCTACTGTTGAATAACATATACATAGCTTCAGTCAGGACATTGGAAAGGGAAGTTTCTTGATGATTTAGTATTGTCACAATGATAAGTAGCTAAATAATGTCATGTTGAAGATAAATAGTTGGATTAACCATTCAGTGAGTTAACTTCGATCTTCTCATAGTTATTTAGGACATCCCGCAGTCTAGCCCATTACTAAATCTTTTTTTTCTTAAGAGTAGTCTATTGTATGTTTCTACCGTGGTATATCCTTACAAGTTGGGAACTCTGGTCATATCTTTCTATTCAAGTACTTACCCTAATCTTTGACCATTAAGTTTTCACCTTGGATGATTTGTTGGACTGCTATTTATAGGCACAGGTTGACAAATATTATTTTGAGGGCATGAGCTTGACAAAGGTACTTCCTTGAGATGTATAATTAGTCGAAACATATTTTGTTAAATTCTCTATTATAAGAATCGTAATGCTCAAGTTAGCAGCTACATATTTTTGTGTTTCATGCATGTTTCTATTATAAGAATCTATATCCTGCGTGTGCAGATCACTTATTAGTTCCATGCTGAATTAGGGGAATCACATCTTGTATACATTCAGCGTGCATCCTCTGAGTCTGAACTTTACAACTGCAACTCCTTGTAAGTGTTCTGCCCCACCAGCCAAGCTGAGGACTACTTTGAAGAGTAGAATCTCCACATAATCTTACAGTTGGATAAGAAAATTCTATCTCCATACTTCTAGATGTAGCAGAGGCATCATGTATGCTCATACGTACGTACTTTTACAAGTTATTTTGATGTTTCCGTTTTAGCACTCACCATGTGTTTCATTTATCTTTTGTGTACTGTAAGTGTAGTAAAGCAATCTAGCATGTGAAGAGATTATCTAATCGGAAATTCGTCTTGGCTCCCGGGAGCATTTGCTCCCGGATTTTGGGGAAGCAAATTTTGTTTTTCAAAACTTTTCAAAAAAATCCGAAAAAAATCATGCACGTACCTGACCATGGCACGCACCACCTTGTGAAATGTCGCTGCGAAATGTCATCGTATGCGTCCTGGGTAAAAATGACAAATTTCCAGATCTGAGATTCATATTTTTGGATCTCATTTCATGTCAGAAATCTGTTATTTTTGTCCAGGGCGCATACAATGACATTTTGCAACGAAATTTTACACGGTGGTGCGTGCCATGGTCAGGTACATGCATGATTTTTTTCGGAATTTTTTGACAAGTTTTCGATTTGTTTTTATTTTTCGAAAAAACCGGGAGCAAATGCTCCCGGGAGCCAAATCGCCGCTCCCATGGCTAAAATTACTAAGATGTCAAAAGTCCATCGAAATTTCCGATGAACATTCTCCTTGCTCATTCTGCTGAGTAGAAGACAGTAAAAAGCAAGCGATGAGCTCATAGTTTACCCTTTCGTTTACAACCTCAATCTTATGTGTTTTTAAAATCTTTAGTCTATTTGATTTGCCATGCAAACAAGCAGTTGTGCATTCGTCCTTGTATCAGGAATGTTTCCTCTTGCACCATATCTGCTCTGTTTTGGCATTGCGTTGAAATGATCGTCTCCTAAGATAGAATTTTTCTTACAGTGTTTACCTTCCAAAAGTCATACATGTGGGACTGCTAGAGTGAGTAAAAATTCAGAGAAAGGACCCGATGAAGCCTTAACTCTAAATCAACTCATATCATTTGAAATTATTTCATATATAATAAATTTGTTTTTCTCTTTCTGAATACTATCAATTTTTGTATGCTTATCAAGATGAATTTATCGAGACAACCACCCATCATTGTGGATACTCATGCTGGCTGAAACACAAAGATGGTGGCTGGGGCCTATCACCACAATTTTAGTGCTCAATTTTTCCTTTGGATATTTCCATTACCCAAAACAACCGACATGAAGGTAATTCTTTTCTGGATTTGAGTTGAAACGTACTTTAAGCTAGCCAAATGTGCATTGCACTGTATCAGCAATCTATCATCATGTTAGGATTCTGTCATAACATGGAAGAAAAATATTAGCTCAAGGAAGAGAAAATATTAAAGAGGTTGGAAGAGACGGCGATCCTTCAGGAATGGACTGTTGCAGAAGGTAATATGCTCTTAGAGAGATGGAGATCAAGCACTATTTCGTCTATTTAACATAACATTTAATTGTTGAGTCGTAATTCTTTAAAATTGGATCTACCGACATTCAAGCAATGCTCAACATGTGTAAATGTATGAAACCTCGCTTAAGGTGAAAGTTTATTGAATTCTATAATATATGGTTTCAAATTATTGCATCTCTCTATTTTTTGTTACCTTTTTTTTTATTTTGTGGTATGATGGTTGTGCTGGTGCATGGTTCTTCTCTTTTTTCCTCGTTGACGAGGGAGTTTATGAGCTCATCTAAGACACTAGCACTTCTAGAAGGCTAAGTAAGTTGTAGAGACATGTAAATGTGTATCAAGATCTCTAATAAGTAGTATGTGTATCATATATTTATAATTACCAAAAAATGACTTCATAACTTTGGCTACAATTCGCTGGTTATTGTACCTTTCTTCGGTTATTGACTATTTCTTGGAGAGCAGGTTTTATATCAATCACAAACTACAAAGAAGATATATAATTAAGAGTACATAAATAATATTGAATGAAGTATGCACACTGGTTATTTTTTCACCTGATTCAGTTTGCTAGAACTCACATTACTAGCAATCAAGCATTGATAGGACTTGGTTGGGTACTTCTGTATATATTAACCCATTGCCGACTGTGTAAGCATTTAGTATCCATGTTAGATCATCATAATCTTTGCAATTTTAGGGATCTCAGTGGCCAAAGTAAGTATTCCGTGCAACCATTATACTGTTGGAGCTGCTTGATTTGAACGGAATTAGATGTGTCATGTGACTTTGTGTGCATTCTTACTTTAAAAAACACTATATTATATGGGATGTTATGTTTGGGGGATACATGTGACGGCGAAGCGGGTAGAGGAGGAGAAAGACGACACTATTGCTTGATTAAAAAGGGAGAGATAAGGTGAAAGCTGGTGAAACAAAATGATGATCAATATATTTATATATCCGTAGCAACGCACGGGCATTCAACTAGTAGCCTTCTTATATATGTCATATATATAGTAAGCATTCAATTAAGTTGATAATTTTAAACAAGGTCTATACATATTAAAACCAGAAAAAAGCATGTATCTACCCATGCATATATATATAACCCTATACTTTTGTCTTATGAAGACGTCAAGGATGAAGAGAAGTGGATTTGGGTTTCAAACATGGAAATTTCAAAAACCTCCCAAAACATGTATATATCTACCCCTAAACCCTAATCTTTGTCTTATGAAGCCAAGCATATGAAGAGAAGTGATTTTGGGTTTCAAACATGGAAACTTCAAAAACCTCCCAAAAGCTTCATTTTAGAGAGACTAAGAATGATCCATATGCTTACCTTTTCATTGCCATGTTTTAAACTTGTTTTAACCTTGGTCAAACCTAGGATTTGACCAAGATTCAAATGGGAGTAAAAATTCAGAAAAATTCAAAAAAAATGAAAAACCAAAGCACACACATATATATATATATATATATAGCCTTCTTATGTCATATAGTAAGCATTCAAGTTGATAAACAAGGTCTAGACATATTCAAAGCAGAAATATCATGTATCATATCTACCCCTAACCCTAAACTCTGACTAAGGAGGATCCATGCTTACCTTTTGGCTTAAACGTTTGAAACCAAAAACCACTTCTCTTCATGCATGCTTGACTTCATAAGACAGAGTTTAGCTAGGGTACGTTAGGGGGTGTAGATACATGATTTCCTGGTTTGAATATGTCTAGAGACCTTGTTTATCAACTTAATTGATTGCTTACTATATGACATAAGAAGACTACGTGCCTTGGTTTTTTTTTTGAATTTTATGCTCATATATTTGAATCTTGGTCAAATCCTAGGTTTGACCAAGATTTAAACAAGTTTAAACATGAAAATGAAAAGGGAAGCATGTATCCTTCTTAGTCACTCTAAAATGAAGCTTTTGGGATGTTCTTGAAATTTCCATGTTTGAAACCCAAAACGACTTCTCTTCATGCTAGACTTCATAAGATCAACATGGGGTAGATACATGATTTGTCTGGTTTGGATATACCTAGACCTCGTTTAACTTGAATGCATACGATATGACATAAGAAGACTACGTGCTTTTGTTTTTCATTATTCTGATTTTTTTGAATTTTGTGCCCACCCATTTGTATCTTGGTCAAATCCTAGGCTTGATAATGATTTAACAAGATTAAAATATGAAAATGCAAAAGGTAAGCATGGATCCTTCTTAGTCACTCTAAAATGAAGCTTTTGGGAGCAAAACCACTTCTCTTCATATGCTTGACTTCATAAGACGGAGTTTAGGGGTTAGGGGGTATAGATACACGATTTGTCTAGTTTGAATATGTCTAGACCTTGTTTATCAACTTAATTGGCTTACTATATGACATAAGAAAACTATTTGCTTTGGTTTTTCTTTTTCCTGATTTTTTTCAATTTTGATGCCCATTTGAATCTTGTCAAATCCTAGGTTTGACCGAGATAATTTAAACAAGCTTAAAACATGAATATGAAAAGGGAAGCATGTATCCTTCTTTGTCACTCTAAAATGAAGTTTTTGGGAGGTTTTTCAAATTTCCATGTTTGAAACCCAAAACCACTTCTCTTCATATGCTTGACTTCATAAGACAGAGTTCAGGGGTTAGGGGGTATAGATACATGATTTGTCTAGTTTGAATATTTCTAGACCTTGTTTATCAACTTTAATGCTTACTATATGACATAAGAAAACTATTTGCTTTGGTTTTCTTTTTTCTGACTTTTTTTTTTCAATTTCGATGCCCATTTGAATCTTGTCAAATCCTAGGTTTGACCAAGATAATTTAAACAAGCTTAAAACATGAATATGAAAAGGGGAGCATGTATCCTTCTTAGTCACTCTAAAATGTAGTTTTTGGGAGGTTTTTGAAATTTCCATGTTTGAAACCCAAAACCACTTCTCTTCACATGCTTGACTTCATAAGACAGAGTTTAGGGGTTAGGGGTATAGATACATGATTTGTCTGGTTTAATATGTCTAGACCTTGTTTATCAACTTTAATGCTTACTATATGACATAAGAAGACTATGTGATTTGGTTTTTCATTTTTCTGTTTTTATTTTTCTGCCCATTTGAATCTTGGTCAAATCCTAGGTTTGACCAAGATATAGACAAGTTTAACACGTAAATGAGTTAACTTGGATTTCCTACCCTTGAATCCATAGGAAACTTTGTTCTAATGCACTATTATAATCAACCGAGTTTTTACACCAACAGGTCTGTCACTTACGTGTGGTGCCCACGCTTGAGGTCCCACACTTCAGTGAGCACAAGTCACGTGCAATAGGTACGCAAACTCCCAGCCATTTTCTTTGTCAAGAGAAGACGCATCAGGATGCGTATTGGAAGTCTGTGGGTCCTTCTGGTTCCTTCGGTCGTCCCTCTCACAAAAAAAAAACAAATCTCTCTCATTCTCGGCCTCGCTCGACTCGCTCGCTCGCTCGCTCGCACCTCCTGCTCACTGACAAACCCTGCACAAAAGTCAACATCATCACCCGAAAAAGGGGAGACACCATAATTCTCTCCCTTCTTCTCTCCTTCCGAGTGATCCCTCTTCCTCCGAGTTTCACTCGACGGGCAAACACCCATGTGCTGCATAGTAATAATAAAAAGGTAGTACTGTAGAAAAATCGATATACGAATCTATAATTAAATAGGTTAAACTCGGGTTTTGCCCAGTTCTACAGATCAAGGTTCAAAAAATCCAACTACGGGGTTCGAACAACACGATTCTAATCCAAGAATTTTTTCGACCTAGGTCACCCAAATGGCCTCAAACTATAGGGTTAGCATCTAGTGCAGTATGTGTGAAAATGTATGCACTATGTGTGCTATAACTTGTATGTCTTTCATATTTGAACCAAATTTGAATAAGTTTGAAATATTTGAAAAGGGGCTTTTGGCTTAAACGTTTGAAACCAAAAACCACTTCTCTTCATGCATGCTTGACTTCATAAGACAGAGTTTAGCTAGGGTTAGGGGATAGATGCATGATTTTCCTGGTTTGAATATGTCTAGACCTACTTTATCAACTTAATTGAATGCTTACTATATGACATAATAATACTATGTGCATTGTTTTTTATTTTTTTGATTTTTTTAAAATTGTATGCCCATTTGAATCTTGGTCAAATCCTAGGTTTGAACATGGTTTAAACAAGTTTAAATCATGAATATGAAAAATTAAGCATCTATATATCCTTCTTAGTCACTCCAAAATGTAGCTCTTGGGAGGTTTTTTCGAAATTTCCATGTTTGAAACCAAAACCACTTCTCTTCATGCATGCTTGACTTCATAAGACAGAGTTTAGCTAGGGCGTTAGGGGGTAGATACATGATTTTCCTGGTTTGAATATGTCTAGACCTGGTTTATCAACTTAATTAATTGATTGTTTACTATATGACATAAGAAGACTATGTGCCTTGGTTTTAAATTTTTCTGTTTTTTTTGAATTTTACGCCCATATATTTGAATCTTGGACAAATCCTAGGTTTGACCAAGATTTAAACAAGTTTAAACATAAAAATAAAAAGGGAAGCATGTATCCTTCTTAGTCACTCTAAAATGAAGCTTTTTGGATGTTCTTGAAATTTCCATTTTTGAAACCAAAAACGACTTCTCTCTTCATGCTAGACTTCATAAGATCGACAGGGGGCAGATACATGATTTGTCTGGTTTGGATATGTCCAAACCTTGCTTGTTTATCAACTTGAATGCTTACTATATGACATAAGAATGCTTAC